>NC_088855.1:19410000-19412500 GCF_963853765.1 Magallana gigas
CTCCACTCGTTGCTAGGTCCTCCCTCCTTTATATGGTTCACTAGCTGAAGCCTCTGTAGATGCTTGTCTGTCTTGCAGTGCAGTTGAAAATTGGCTTTCAGTTGTGTCTTGTACTGACACAGATTGCAGATATATGTGCCCTGTGAAACATGAATGTTTTCTTGCTCTCTATGCTTGGTCCTGTCATGCTGTAAATGCTGGTGAAGATTCTCTAGAGAGTCAGTGGCATGCTGATTGCAGACACAGCACTGGAACATTCTGGAAGCATCAGGAGTATGGGGATCAAAGGACATGCCCATTCCTCCATTCTCTTTCCTCAAATCTACTGGGATTTCTCCAAACTGGCCTTGTAGACCAGCCATGATCATGGATTGGTCAATTTGGAAACTAACGTTTCCTGGGACTGGGGACGAGATACCAGCTAAAAAGGCTGGATCATTCTGCATGAGCATAAGTTGGTTCATCTGCTGAATCTGCATATCACGCTGCATGTGCTTCATGTTCTGTTGCAGGACCATCATGTTATGAGTGTGTTTTTCGCTGGTCATATGAATTCGAAGGTTTCGAGCAACATTCGTTTCATAGTTGCAGACATCACATCTCCATGTTGGTTTTGGTTTGTTCTTCTTAAGATGGCTAAGAGGGTCGGCTGCTATAGTTGGCTGGGGAGGCTGAGCAGGCAGTTGCTGGGGCATCTTCACCTCTGCATTACCATTGGCTAGCTCCTGTACATTATTCAAATGCTTGTCAGACTGCATATGGATGCTCAAGTTTCCTTTGGTTGTGGTAGAGTAGTTGCAGACTTCGCAACGATACGGCTTGTACCCACAGGAGTAGCTCTCTCCTCTAGCAAGCCTTGGGTGGGGCTGGCTTGAGATACAGTAAACGCACTGCTGGTCATTATCAGGGTGCTTTTCTTTCATATGGATTTCCAAAGTTTCCTGATACTTGTAATGCCAATTGCATTTCGGGCATTTCAGGGTCTTGCAGGAGTTCCTTGAATGCATCATGGTCATGTGACCTCCTAGGGACTGGGATGATCCAAGGATCATGTCACATTTGGGACATTCCACTCCCTGAATTCTTCCCTGTGGATGTTCATCACAGACCGTCAAGAACATCATCGAGTGACTGGGATTTGTCATTGAAATGGTTGAAGGAGCAAACATTTGGGAATTGCTCGAGGTAATTTGGCTTTTGGTGAAAGCTTCACTGCTTTGCTTCATTTTCTGTAGAAAACTTGACTCGTGCGAAGAATCCATTCTTCTGATACCTGAGATCTCCAATGATGACATCTCATCGTCTGCTAAGTGGTCATTTTCATCGTCGTCATCATCATCATAACCATTGGTTGAATTTTTCGTGTCATTGTGTTGATAAGAGTCAGATTCAGATCCCTTTTGTAGAGAGTGTCCCTGAGAATTTTCAGATGAGGATTTCCCAGAATTCAGTTGCAAAAATGGGGGTGAAGAAAGTTTTGGCTTGGAGTAGACAAAACTGACTGATGTGTTTTCACCTATGGAACCATATGATGAGTGCTTTTGACTACTTGGAGGAAATGCTTGTGAAGCAGATGATGAAGACTGCAGCTTTGGCGATGATGTCAGAGGTTTTGGTTCCAAGAAAGACATCAGTGGTTCCTTCTCCTTCCCGACACACTGGATAATTGCAGAGGCATTTTTCTTTGACATGATGTCTTTTTCCTTTTCATTGAGAGACATTGAATGTTCTGAGGAAGCGTGAGCCATGAAAGACTTTGCATATCCAAAAGACAGTTTACATATAAAGCACATTAATATAGGTTTTGTAGGGACCAAGCTCTCATCTGAGGTAGAATTTTGCTCCACTTCAATATCACTATCAGACTTTGCACTTCGTACATCATATACTCTGTAACTGAACATTATAGGGGCTGGGCAAGGTGAAGATGGAATGCTGTACAGTTTCTTAAAGTTTTTTGACACAAAGAAAGCATTAGCTATGTGAGGAAATGCTGGGACCTGTGATGCAATATCACTTCCTTTTTTGTCGACAATGATGTTTTTTTGATTTGGCAAGTCTATAAAAGAGTCAAGGTCACTCAGGTCTGAGTCTCCCCCCTCGATGATGTACGCAGACCCGTCCGAATTGTACACGATTTTCCCGTCAAAGCTCTCCCCCTCACTCACATCTCCATCGACATGAGCCAGGGAGGGGTCATAACTCTTACAATCTTTGACTTTCTTGGCACACTTGTGTTTCATGTAGTCCTGCATTGAAGGAAAATCCTGATTACAGTTGTCACAGTCTACAGGCTCGTTGTCTTCCGAGCCCTCCTCTAACTGGTCAGACCCAGGCTTGACCTGATCATCTGACCCTAGGCTGTCATCCGACTCATCACTGTCGACGGAACTGTCCGACCTGCTATTCTTAGTGGCACTGGGACAGAGGGACTTTTCGGAAGGTTTCTCCAGTCTCTCCGATTTAAACTGGCTCTCCGTGGAGGAGGCATTGAATTTCA
>NC_088855.1:19422500-19427500 GCF_963853765.1 Magallana gigas
ATCTACTACCTTGGCACCATGCATCAATTACACGACAGAAATAGTTCATGTTTTTACATACTAATTATAAGTTCCATTGTGACAGATGTCCAGATCTTTTTCTCGTCAATATACTAGCTTGCTTATTAAATCTCCCTCTACGCTGCAGCAACAAATGTTTCAGTAAATGTTAAATTTTTTAAAAGAGGGAGGGGCTAAATTTTGTGCCAATATATAGATCATTCAATCCAATTAACACAAAATCATCTCTTTATTTTTTTTTTTATGTTTAACAAAAAACACAAAAAATTAAAAATCATTCTCCCTCACCTCATCAAATCTTAATAAAATCAAGAAATACTCACGCATAATGAGTGGCACACAGAAATGACTAATTAAAACAAAATTACTAATTATTATGATGTCTTACCTAATGTGTTCACCTTGATTTTGTTGTGTCTTTTCTGTATTGATGAACTTTTTACAGCCGCCTAGTAAAAAATCAACTTCTCTTTACCGACTGCCCTTTGATTCTGAAAAAGCATTTTTACACTGACTTGTGAAGATAAATTACTTGTTATCTAAGATAGAATCACCAAATTAACATGTGTATATTATGTACATCCAAACTTTCTCAATTAATACAACAAAAGGGAGAAAAAAATCAATAGACAGAGAGTTACAAATCTAAATATGGATGCAGGATGTTAGAAATCAGATAACGCTTTCTTTCACAACTTAAAGCCCTGTTAAATCATCGAAAATTTATGCAAGCATTTTTAATTCTTATGTCATATACATGCACTCTGTTCGCTAACACAAAAATGATCCCTCAGACTCTATTATTGGCTTTTGTTTTCCAAATAGAGCTCTACAGCATATAATCTTTCAATTTCCACTTTTAGCAGAAAGCAATTGACAAATGTCTTGAAAACGCGGCCCTCATTAGGAAATTAATAATTAAGCAAAAATAATAACGCACTTGAAGTGCCTGTTGGAAATGGGCAATCCTTAAAATAATTTGAGCTCAAAGATGAATAAGTGTTCAAACTGATCTAATTATTCAATCATTTTTGTTCCAGCGAGGATCATTTTTAATGCTTGATTATCATTGTCACTTTCGGAAGTTCTTTTTCTTTCGATTGTCATATCTTTGGCAATAAAAAAAGGAGTGTATAGCCATTTTAAGACTTAAAATTTATGGAACTATGCAGTTAGGTTTAACTTTAAAAAATGAAAGAGTCACAGCGAGAAAAATCAGTTAAAATTTATACAGGCACTAAAACAATATATTCATATTGACAAGCATGTTGAAGCTTGCAGTAAGAAAGCCATTATATCTCAAAAGCCATAGGGGAAGTTTTACAAGCATTTTAATTAGACCAAGATAAAGCACAACCAAATGTATGCAAATGAGAGGAGTTTAATTCTTATCAGAAAATAAAACTTGGAGGGAGTAACAAGCACAGTAATTTCTGTGGATCTCTGGGGCAAGCCATGGGCCCCGATTGACTTATTTACATAAGATTATTGTTTGCTTTTCTCTTACTGTTACAACCAGCAAGTGCATGTTTATTGGGGTGCAGCATGGGAAAAAGGGGTGCTGAAAAGTTCCAAAATCTGCAAGCCGATAATGGAATACAATCACTGCAAGTACCTTCAAGCCTTCATCATTATGGTTTCCTGCTTGCAGAATCAAATGACCAGATTCTATCAGTAGGTTTTTAATTATAAGAAAAAGTTTGGCAACATTCTGTCCCTCCATGGACCCTCAAATAATTTTCAATTTAGCAAGAAAGAAATGTATTTTGGTGTAATACAATTAAGCCATTTTCTAGTCATATATTAAAGAAAAGATAACACAAATTAAACATTGAAAAGTCATATTTTAGTTTGAATGTGACATGAAACTGCTTGATAAAAACCAAGGATTACTTTTGATCTGTTCCTTATCATAAAGGTTTTAGAAAATAAAGAAGCTTGTGTTAAGAGGCCAAATTAATTTCCAGTACCATCCTAAATAACACCTAATATTAATATCTTTTTCTATACAAATGATCCTGCAGTACACTTGAATTCAGTGGGCTGGTGTTTAAGTCTGCTTTATTGCAGACAGATTGAAAGACGACGAAGAAGAAAAATAAACCAGATATTTTTGTTTGTGAGATGATGTGCAAATCTAGACTGCCATCAAATATAGTAACTCTCTTGTTCTTTGATGACAACATTTCTTCTAGGGGGGGATTTCTGTAAAAATTAATGCTCTAGATCTCTCTTGAGAACTGCACCCATTTTTGGTCCTAAGAGAGTTTATCCTAATCTGTTCTGGTCATCTACTTAAACTGGACAAAAAAGGTGCCTTAAGAAATTCGCCTAGTCTGGGCGATGTCAATTAAGCAAAAGGAATTTGTTGACATCATACCAAAATTTGACTTATTTTTACCACTAGATAAAGCTAGGTTGCAAAAAATGGCTGCAGCAACAGACAATGATTGCATTGCATAACAACACACCAACAGCTTCAGCTGAATTGAAATATCATTGTTCAATTGTGCTTCAATATAAGACTCTTGTTTTGTGAAAATTGATATTTTGCGCCATTAAATTCAAATCTACACACATTACATAATGCTGCAGAGAGGTCCATCAATAGCAGCCATCAATATTTATTTATGGAAATTTATTTGTTTGTAACATCCAATTAAGCACACAATGAATTTGTCAATTAAAAGCCACAGTCAAATTAAAATAGTACTTTTTTTTTTAGCAATAGCTGTTAATCTCTGATATTCGACCATGGCAATATTACATTTTGCCTTAGACAACTGGGCATTGACAGAAAGGTTATAACTAGAGTGGACAAATGGGCATTGACAGAAGGAATTTAAGCTTTGCAGTAGAAAATATTTTGAGACCCCCCAAAAAAAATGGACATTTCTTCTACATGCATTAATAGGAAAACCTAATGACATCCCCCTTTTACCTTTCAAAAACCTTTGAATTAATGAGAGTTATGATTGTGACAAATTGCACCGAAACCACAAACAAATGAGAGGTTAGATATTTTAAATCCTAATTAGCCTAATGTACAAGATCACATTTTTAACCCAACATCCATCACGTGTGCGTTTCTTAACTGTGGGTGACACTCGTCGTCTTTGTGCGTAACTGATTGCTAGGTTGGCATGTTCTAACACTTTTTAATTAAAGAAAAGGCCTCATAATTAAATATTTCACTGCCCTTGGTTGACAATCTATAGGTCACCTCTATTAATCAAGTCTTAGTTTGGTAACAATAATGATCAGCTATTTTAATTACATAGATTTTCTTTTTACACGGAATGCTTACAGCCCATTTAGTCCTTTAATCATTGGACTTGCACACCTGTGTTTAACAGCTGAAATGTTAATAACTCCTCCAACAGCCATGATGCTACGTAATTAATGTTAAGGTATTATATTTGCTTGAAATTAAGAAATTTGATCAGATGAGTTGAGCTTTTTCTACAATACATAATTTGTTTATCAATTTCATATGTGTGTGGGTGCAGCCTTTTGGGTCTGTCTGAGATAGTTTGTCAAAGCAATTAAAACTTTATTTTCATATACACTAAATTTATCAGAATTGCTTTGTTTGAAGTTCATGATAGCATTATTGCTGAGACAGTTCTAAATTAATAAAATGACTTTGCATGTTCTAGTATGTACCTGTCAATTTAAGTCATCAGGACTTCTGATGGCACAGCTGCTCTAAGACTGCAAATGCCTAAACCTCAAACGTCCTAAACAATATTAAAGCTGCTTCATACTGGCAATTTCTGTTTGATTAATACATGTGATAAGCTTAATTAATTATACCAAACATGATGATCTAGATCAAGTTTATTGTGCGTAGTACTTTGTCTGTGAAAAACAATCCACAGTTTTGAGCCAATATATTATCAGGACTGCATGTCCATGAACCTTGACAGAGTGGGTGGGAGGGAGGGGGTTACTAGTGCCTGCAGCATAGTTATGAGATTTTAGATATTAAAAAAAAACACTCAGTAATTCATTAGTATTGTTTTCTGTGTCACCTGATTCCAATTCTGAACTACCTCAGTACTCATACTTTTTCGAATAGGATAACATTTACAGTAAAACACGGTTATAGCAAAAATGCTTACAATGAATCGACATGTACAGCGTAGTGAATTTCACTATGACTCTATTTCATGAAAAATTGACAGATATAAACAAATACGCTTATACCAAAGCAAAATCGCCCGTCCCTTGCACTTTATTATAGGCATGTTTTACTGTACAAAGTTAAATGCAGAAAGATTTATTTCTAGCTAAAAACTGTTACAATTAACCTTATCAATTCTTAAAAGTTTTTTTATGTGCCATAAATAATTGATGAATTACTTGTGAAATGATAATGTGTAGAGTAAGTTTTCAGAGTCTACATTTTACTAAATACTTTTGAAAATCAAAACAGTTAAGACTTTTGAATACAGTCTATACGGGGACTAAAGTTTTCATCACATCATTGCAATATACAACAGGTCTTTAAATGGAGCTCTTTCTTCACTTCAGCCATAATCAAAAAAATGTAACTTTTCACTTGTGTGTGAATGTGTGTTGCTATTCAGTAAAGACACCACAGTTTCATCAAATTCATGACCACCTTTATCAAATAGATCTAATTAATACCTTAAATTCTAGCAGTCACCCGCAGCTCTATTGAAAAATCAGGGCTAATTTCTACCAAGCTATTACAGGCCCAAAAATTTACAAATGATTTCCTGTGTCATTTTGCGGAGTCCTCTCAGAAGTAAATTGGGTTCTTTGTGAAACACAAACAAAAGACAGCGAAAAACTGTTCCCTGGCAAGTACTTATTAATGCAAAGTTTATACACCATACCTGTTTGCTGTATAAACTATTAATAAAATGATTTTTTGTGTAAATAATCATTCTTCACAGCAATTAACACGAAAAACCAACCAACCTTTGAGGGTTTTAAAAACGGGGATAAAT
>NC_088855.1:19430000-19432500 GCF_963853765.1 Magallana gigas
ATGCCCAAAGTAAGCTGCAACACAAAATTGATAATCATAAAAATTTAACGCCTATTTATTTTCTTTTGACAAAGCTCCTTGCATGAAATTTGATGTCACTTTGGGTCTGAGGGACTGTAGGCCACAGTAACATTGTTAACTTTAAACCTCCCTCAGATGACTGATAGTTCCCCTGCAATTGTCATGTCACACTCAGCCGATCTGATAATATTGATACAAGTAACAATCTGTTTGGAAGTATCTCTCTCTCTCTCTTTCTCCAATTACGTAACTCTTGACTCTTTTTAGCCTAGCTCTGCAAGGGTTGCTAGAAAGTTGGGGAGTCGCAGCGTACCGCAATGCAATCATTGCACTCTTCACGCTTGGGCCTCCCACTGTTTGAACTTTTAACGCTTTTTGTAATGTAGTCAATCAGGTTTGACGATGCGTAAAGAATAATTTCAAATGAAATCGCAATGTTTCTCGGTGTTTCAACGGGGGGAAGAAAATGAAATAACACAGAGGATATTCCCCATGCAACTAAGTATGATGAATGTATACCCCCACCAAGATTATCAGTAATGAATAGCATTAAAAACAGATCAAAATTTACAGATCTGCAAAGAGCTGGACCAAAATCTCTTATAATTAAAATGTATCAACTGAGGGCATCTCCAAGCAATATCGGGTTTATGAGTCAAATTATATATTCATAAAGCAGGTGGTTGTAACGTTTCGTGGTCAGATATTTGCATATAAGAAAAGATATAATTATGATTTTTTTTCTCATGGCCCCCGGACCTGAGGAAGACCTCTTTACATTGAATTGTGACCAAACGTAGCGTAACAATACGATAAAAGATCTGAGGCACTTCAAATTTTTTTATCATCTATATAGGAATGCTCAAATAAAGAAACAGGACAAAACCAGCAGTTAAAACCTGCCTGCTGAGTGCAAATGAATTTGGTTTTTATTGATGTGACACATAAAATTAATAATCAAGCTGGCCTGGTCAATGGGAGATGGGAAGATGTGAAACGTTAAAGAGAAAATATCTCTGTATGAAAGAGAAGAAACTTTTTTTAAACACATACGTCCACTTCCAAATATTGACAAAAAAGACCAAGACGTTTAAGCATGGTCAATTACGTCTGCTCTGCAAGAGACGCCCAGGAATTGATACCATTGACAAACAAAGGCTAAAAATGTGGCATGGAGTTGTTAACTTTACCATGAACAATGCAGTAATTCTAGCAACAATTATCTAATATAAAATGACCAAAAAAACCGGGGAGATCTAGCACTTCAGCAGACACATGCAACATCTTGTGTTACTATTGTTCTTTTCACTTTCTTTAAATACCATGTCTGACAGTACATGTAAAACAAAGGAGTTTGATTTACATCAAAGACAACTGTTGACTAAGTTTAATAAGGTAAATGATTATTCTTCGAATCTTAAAATTAAATATGCCTATATATATATCTACACATGTACAGTTGCCCATTGCCCAATCTAGATAAATTAAGAAGTCCAAGAATTGTTTTAGTTCCAAAAGACCGCATTCGCAGCAACCAAATTATTTTTTTTCTACTTTTGAAATACTGCACACTTTTAACCCTAAGACTCTCTCAGACTTTAAGCATTCAATTTATAACCAGCACATGAAAAAGACATTGCTAACTGAATGACCATCATAAATGCATCAGAAATAAATCTGACTCAGAGTAGCGTGTCATCTCTTAAAACTTCAATGTCGAGGAATATACCAAACGTTTTCTTCAGTCGATCTGTACACAAATCAATCACAGAGCAATAAAAGCTATTCGCTTGACAATGTAAATTACTTTTCAAAAAAAAATTAAAGTTTGCATTCTTTAAAAACTATGAAATTTAGTTTTCAAGTACTCTGTATACTCAAATTCTACATGAAAAATTGTACCTGATTACGAGGGGATAAATGGAAAGAGTTCCGTCACAAAAACTTCAACTTGTGAACCTGTTGAGTGAGTGTGCCCCTTTCTGTCTCTCTCTCACCTTTGCCAATGATTAAACAACAAAAGAACTGGTCAGTTGTAATTGCAGGGCCTGATAGAATCCTAGGACAATTATTGACAAAAGAGGGTAATCTCTTTCCAATTAGGCCAGGAGAGGATTATCAACTAATTTCTTCACACAATGACAAAGTTATTGTGTAATACATGAATATAATGGACAGTGTAAAAAGCCCACGGGGAGAGAATGGCCGAAATCCTGACAAAACAAACTCTAAATGAAAGGACGGCCCAAAACAATGGATAATAGAGAAAGTGCTTGTACGGGGGATTAAAAATCCACTGAAGAAGAAATCCTTTTACACCACGTTTTAATTAAACTCAGGTATTTAAAAGATGGCAGAGAAACTGCCGTATGTGTTGGAGATTTTGACCGCGACAGAAGTACCGTGCAAAGGTTGACAGGTACATGTGGACACTGAAGGAGGAAATCGCACCTGAGCTCAAACAAGAGTTAAAGCCCTT
>NC_088855.1:19437500-19465000 GCF_963853765.1 Magallana gigas
ACTAATTGGTTAACCTTATTAAATAGAGGTCTATGTGGGGCCAAGACCACATAACCAGTCTTCACATACCGACCAATAATGGCACTTTGGTAAGAACAGTAACCGTCTTTTCATGTAACAGCAACAATTAAACATGTTGCTATAAATACTCCTGACAGGGATGCGAAACAACAAATCAATTTACAAGCTTTACAAAAAAACTTATATCATATGCCAAATGATTTTGTGGTAAGAATTTAAATAACTTCTAATCTTTAAAAATAGTTTTACAACATAACAGTTTATGGCAAATAAAGAAATTCTATAGCATTTGAACAGAGCAAAGATTTGTGCATGCAAGCAAACTCCAAAAGTAATGTGTCTGAATATAAAAGAAGGACATTACGAACCATCAAACACTTGATTCCCTCCATACAAAATTGCTTGATATGTACTTAGTTGGTTTATGGATTATAATTACTTTGGCTATTCAACTCCACAAAATTTCCATTTCTATCCAAAAATGGAGAAAGAAATTATCTTTCATTAATCACATTAATGAGTTCAGGCCGTGGCCAGGAGAGATGAAGGGGTAATTAAACCAGTTTGATTATTGCAATATCTAAAGACTGATTAGTCTAATTTAGTCCACTTATTGCAATCAGGACCGTTTTGATTAGGCAATTAAAACAGAGGAGAAAAATCAATTTTTCTACAGATAGCAATTTGGCTTTTCTATACATTCTTTACCAATGCAATTCTTATGATGGTATTAAATTGTAATGTAGAAACCTTCCGACTTCGTCAGAACAAATAACTCCTTTAATTGCAAGAATAGAGGCGCTTTACGCATGTCCGAGTCATCTCAATGATACAGAGGAAAACATTATGAAGGTCAGCCACTTTCTTCATCATGCTTTGGTTCCATCAACCTTCCACAGTTAGGAGTATTGACCAAATGCAGATAAACTATAATGGCGCATGCACAGTTCATAAACCCTTGCTAACTCTAATATCATACACAATAATGCAATATCTTCCGCAGCACCTTTTCCCTCCATTGAACCATTTACTCCGAGAGACAAAACTGTTTTTAACACATTTAATCATCACTGTAAGTATGGTCTCCAAACTCAGAATTCAGAAACTTAATTAAAATAGGTATACTGATAATGAGAAACAGAACCATAGAAACGGGACTCTGCAGTATCAAATAATTCATTTACACTGTATATGTCTTTTCATTTGTAGTACAATGATATGGCTATATAGCTGGTATTAGTAAACCTATCCATTAACAGTGAAAATTGGTACCAGACACCTTGTCGAAAGACAATTCATCGAATGCAACGACCTAATTGAAAGTAAAAATCACTGACGCAACATGTCGTAGAAAGACAGCTTTGATGATGACAACTCAATGATATAAATTCAAATAAAAATCTTGCTGATTTCAAAGACCCATGGCTGAGTGGCCAGCAATGAAATAGACAGGCCTATGTCATATTGCTGATGAGCGACACAACCTCTAAAGTCCAAGCTCTTGCTAAAATGGTGTTCAGACTTCTCTTGGAGTGTAACTGAGCATCAGAACAAGTCTTAATTACAATATCGCAGGTTATTAAGTTTGTATCAACTTTTAAGCACTTTTTCTAAAACTTCTAATTTTGTGTTAATTTGAAAATTTTATACACTTAACATTCAGGGGCTCAATTCTAATGACTCTAATGTTGCTATTCTATGCTTGCATGAATACTGGTAATTCAATATTATAGCACCCAACCAAATAACCCAGTACATGAACCGATTATATACTACACGAAAATAATAATGTCTACAAAGAACTCTCCTTTTCACTCATTAACAGTATCTATCATATATTGATATTCAGAGAAAATGTCAGACAGGTGGAAATGCATATGGGCAAATAATTAATTTTTTAGGTGTTGTCAGCTCCGTTTTAAGTACAGCATTAATTTGAACAAGAAAGTTGTAAAACAATGTAAACTTTATAGGCCCTCTATACATTGTAGTTGTTTTTACCAAAAAGCTATTCTGAACAAGACCTTTGTGCACAAGATTATGAGCTCTATTGTGGCAGAATATATATATGCAACACTTTTAATTAATCACACGCAACAAATTAAATATTAACTGCAAATACCTTTACAGATAGCACAAGTTGATTTACTGTTCTCATTACACAAAGGTGTGGGAAATGATTGGGTTTATCTGTTTCCATACCTGGAAATGCTATTAAACTTAGGGAATTAACACAGTTCTGCCCCTGTGATAAATTAACGGAAGAAAAATAACAGATATGAAGAAGAAAAAGGCTCCCAAATTTTACAATGACAAATTATACGAAAAACAGGCAGGTGCATCAATTCGTGTGGAATCTGATAATCTAATTTGACCCCATACCGACCCTCTTAATCCCGATGAAAGCCCCCAAGTCAATTTTACTAGTCAAACAGAGAGAAACAAAGAGGCTTATCAGGGACATCTATTGTATGGCACAGGTTTGGTCAGTTTCAGACCAGAGGTGTCAACCATGTCTCACATTGAGGGATCCAGCAGACAGCCCATCTCCATACAGAGAGAGAGTGAACAAATCACCCCCCCCCCCCAAAAAAAAAATCTCACCTGATCAGGTATACATTTAACAGAAGAAAAGAAAGTAACCGACTTAATGATCCAATACAAC
Organism: Magallana gigas; assembly: GCF_963853765.1. Lineage (NCBI taxonomy): Eukaryota > Metazoa > Mollusca > Bivalvia > Ostreida > Ostreidae > Magallana > Magallana gigas. The sequence goes on from NC_088855.1 coordinate 19,440,187, forward strand.
AGCTAAGGGAAATATTAAATTTGAAACTTTATACTAAGGAAAACTTTTAAAATGCGTGCTATGGATTAATAAAAACTAACTTTCATTAACTCTCCTGCAGTCCGACACATGTCATGTTAAAATTGCCTAAATATAGCCTCTCCGATCATCTGCCTGATAAAGTCTTACCTATATATACATGAGCATATATATATATATATAGCTGGTCCACTGGGAAACACCTTGAGGAGAATTCACATCTAACGTCTTCCACTGACAGACTCCTTATGTGACATGGCCCAGATCACAAGCCTATTGACCTAATAATGAAAGTAATCAATTAACAACCGACATGGAAAGAAAGTGCCCAGGTAAAGTCAGGGTGGACCTCTCAGCCTTACCTGTACCCAAGAGCATGAGTGTCGCACAGCTCTCGCTGACAAACAATGAACACAATTACTTGACCAATCAAGTTACACAGGATCAGAGATAATAAGCGGTAAACACCTTCAATATTTGATTGCCATGCAATGTATTAATGGTGGGAAATATCTCTGGCTCAATTATTATCTGCATCACACGTCACTGATAGTTGTCAGTTAATTAATTGTCACATGGCATTGTTAGGCCCAACAGAATGTGCCATCCAACAGTTCACCTTCCCCAAATTGCCTATAGTTTCAAGTTACATTTTCACTTCCACCTGACTTAGCCAATCAATGGACAGCTGATTATTCTAAAGGATGATCTTCTTTTTAACATATGTTTTCGCGCTGATTTGGTTTAATGAAGTTGATGATAGCACTGTTAATCAAGATTGCAAAAAAATCCAATGCGAAAACATTTACAATCTAGTCCTTCATTAATAAATATTTTAGAAAAAAACTGTCAACTCTTAGTAATTGGTTTTAACAAACTTATTAAATCAAGATCTGCGGAAGTTTGGTGCTTTCTGATTGGTCCAGGTGATCTTTTCCAATTTCTTCATCAGAAAAAGTTAACCTCAAAAATATCTTTGGGAGGTATGGATCTTTTCGTTTTGCTTACAGTTATATTCATTTTATGTAAGTACCAACCATGTTGCATGAGTTAATAATTAAGAATTTCACCTTTTAAACACCTTAAATGGTAGACAACAAACAAGTTAGATGAGGATAACAATATTTTTTTTTTTCATTACCAATCTCTGGTTTTAAACTGCTTAAATCTTGTTTTGATGATTCAACATGCTATTTGATTTAATGATTGAAAAGAAATATACTTGAAAAGGTCTGAAATATCTGCCCCCTCCAAATTTTTACCAATTTTTTAAAAGTATCATCTTTTAATAAAACGGTATTAAAAAAGATCTGTCTATCAAAACAAACTGGATATTAGTCATCATTATCCAATAGCTGTTCATCTATGACATCACTAAAATGGGTTGTTCTGCAGTTTAGCAAACAAATGAAAATATTGTCATTTTGTCTTCATATTCTATTTTCAGAAGTAAATTTTAAGATTGCAGATGTGCTGGAGTACCATTATCACATGCTTTTGTTCATTTAGTTATATACTCATCATTGATGAAAATAGTACTTGAGCAAGCATGTGCTTGATGTTTCCTAGCCAAAATCCATCAAGAAACATGTCAGCCATCATTAATTTATAAAAATAACATGATCTTCATTACGTCATTTATACATTAAGACATCATTAGGGTATACAGTAAAACTAATTTAGTATGAACACGGATAAAGCGAATTCTTGGGTATAGCAAAGTTTTTTTTTAGTCCCCGGTAAAATTCTTAAGAAATCTTTGCAAAATTTTAGAGTTATAACGAATTCGAATATAACAAATTTAAGGATATAACGAACTGATATTGAGTCCCGTAGAGGTGAATAATAACGAAATTTTACACTTTTATAACGAATTTGTTTACAGTTAAAAATTTTGCACTACCATTTATTTGCATGAATTCTTCAATTTACAATCCGATTTTTAAAGGTATCAGAAGAATGTTTTTTTCATTTTTAGCCTCAATTAGCAAATATTGTAGTCTTGTTAAAGAAAATAGGTATATAGTGAATTCACTATAGTTAATATTATGAATTCGTTATATGGATATAAAAAATTACGGTTATAACGAAGCAAATCCTTTGGTCCCTAGGAATTCGCTATATCCGAGTTTTACTGTAGTAACCTTTTACAAAGGCATACTTATTTATAAAATGATTTCAATTATCTTCAAACGTACTGTTAAAGCTAGATTAAGCAAATGGGAGATAATCTATGGTCTAAAACTGATTATAGAGAGATTTGGTATAAGCTTCACATTGACTTGGTTCAAATTATTAAGTCACTGCACACCATTAACCCAAAAGTTAATAATTTCTGTTAATGTGAAGTAGGAGTAAAATAGGGCAAAGTGGAGAGTATACAGTATATATGATCTGAAAAAGAATTTTGCAAGATCTAATATGACCTTGACACTTGACCTAAAAACAACATTCAACATCACTGCATACCCTTTGATCGTAGGCACTCTGTGAGTGAAGTTTGCGCCAGATTGGACCAAAAGGAGAAAAGATATTCTCTGGATAAGGATTTTTCATTTAATTCTGCTATGACCTACACATTTGACCTTAAAATTTGGTTCAAGGTCACTGCACACCCTTACTCAAAAGCTCTGTTTGTGGGAAGCATGAGCCAAATAGGGCTAAGTGGAAAGTATATATATGTTCTAAAAAAAAATTTTTGCATGATCCAATATGACATTGACCTACAAACTTTATTCAAGGTCACTGCACACCCTTTGGCTATAGGCACTCTGTGAGTGAAATTTGAGCCAGATTGGACCAAGGGGGAGAAGATATGCTCCTGACAAGGATTTTTCATATAATTCTGCTATGACTTTCAGCTTTGACCTAGAAACATGGTTCAAGATCACTCCACACCCTTTACCCAAAGGTACTCTGTGGGTGAAGTATGTGCCAGACTGGGTCAAGGGGAGAGAAGATATGCTCTGGACAAGAGATCTCGGACAGACAGATGGAGAGGATGGATTGACAGAAGGACAGACTGATCACTATTCGGGTGCCCGCAGAGCCGGGCCCTAATAAATATATATGGATACATATATATTAGGACACACACACACACACACACACACATCTATCATCATCTATCTATCTATCTATCTATCTATCTATCTATTTATCTATAGACTTCCTCAGATGATGGTTAGCGCCTTTGGTCTTAGTCAACCAATATCTGACAAGGTCCTAGTGGTCACAAGCATACCCCATCAAAAGTCAATAATTGTATGATGTTAAATCATTTTAAACCCTGCTTATTGCTTAATCATGACTTATCATATACTCATGGCCATCAGACACAGCATATTTGATTTTTTTTACATAGAGAAAACACTTTACAATCAGGTCTAGCTAAAGTTACGTAATGGAAAGATTTCACTTGATTTTCTTGCTTCTTTACAGGTCCTACACACACCCTTTTGTTCACTAGATCTTTCCAGCTAGGTCAATCAAAATAAAAATAATTTATAGGAAAAAATTTAGATTTTAACAAAGTTGTTCATATGGAAGCGACACAGTTGCCTCAAAATGAGCACACCCATGTACAAAGGATGGCTGAAGCAGCAGGGGCAACCCAAACTGATGTTGCAAGACAGTTTGGATGTAACTTTATTGAGTGAACAACACAAATAAGATGACCTTATATATCCAATTTATCTATCTGTGAGGCTCAGTTATCAAGTTTAACTGCCAAAGACATTTGAAGACTGATTGATCAGGAAGAACTGAAGATTGTTAAGACTAGAATTTAGAAGAACTCAAAGTCCAACCTTTTTAGAGCCATACCATATTGCAGCAATATGCCCAAATGTTAGATACACTGCAAAATCTATAAAAACCTGATATTTCAGCAAAGATTAAGCAAAAACAAAAAGAATGGATGAATACATGAATGGATAGAGTAATAAGGGAAGGATGTCAGAAAAATTGGGGACACATATGTCATTAACAATTCTCCCTCTTAATATTTTGAGAACTATAAACTCTTGTAAAACTGGATGAATGAGCTTATGGAAATGATAATGTTTCTATCATAACTTAAACTATGTAACGCTGTCCCTCCAAGATTGTTATCCAATATGAGGGAGCCATCAGAGACAGCACAGGCTTGATGGGATATTTTCCATTAATTGCTGAATTTGAATAAAGCAATCCTAAGCCAAGATTCTGCGTCGCTCACTAATGTAATGGAATAATGATGCAATTAATTGGCTCCTCTTTGCAAAAATTTCAATTAATTATTGTGGGGATATATTCTTTGTTCAATAATAAGTCTTTGTCTTGCATGCCATCATTGATTCCTCATTAAGTTAGAAAAGAGAGTCCAAAGGACATGCTTAATCACTACAGCCATTGACATCCTCCCCAGATCTCCAAGGGATATACACCAATTATCATATGTTTAACAACATGCAAAATACTAAAGATTATGGATTCTCAATGGGGCTATTTTTGGCCCTGTTGTTAAAAATCAAAAAAGGTTTTAAACAGGGGGACAATTAAAAGGAACTAAATATGAAACTGTTAAATTATTAACTACAAACATATTTGAACTTGAAGCTCTGAACCTATAATTATAATTTTGCATTAAAATGATGTCATTAATTGCATCATTTAACAATATAATATTGAACAATGTAAAGTTTTTAAAAATCATTGTGCTAATGCTATTAAGCAAATTGAAGTTAAGGCATTTAGAGTATAAATAAGGGAATGGATTTTTCTACTTCAAAAGGTTTTCAAATTCTCATATCCTTATATGAGTATACATTAATCATTATAGCTCTGTATTTAGAAGAAGTCACTAATAGTCAATATTTACATCACGTTTTAGACATTAATTTATCTACGCAATTCACCATAATTAGAAAACATATATTGATCACAGTACATTTGTATTACCTTTTCGAACCAATTGCAGGCTAAACAAAACAACCAGATAGTGTCCATTGACAATTACTATCTGTCATTATAGATACAGTCTAACCTGTACAAACCGACACCTGATTAGTCTACATTTCTGTACATACTGCACAACCACAAAGCCAGCTCTACATTTCTATTTGCTTATAAAACACCAATATCTTGAAATTTGTTGAATACAACGGATTCAGTTAAAAGCTATTATCTAGCTTTTCAATGTTAGAGTCAAGGACCTATGCTACATGGTTTTTTTTTTTTTAATCCTGTGGTATTTTCATTCATTCAAGCATAATTTTGTCCCACTAAAATCTGCCCTGACACAGTTGTACTTAAAAGGCTGCACAAAGTAAATTCTATGATTAACATCATCTTCAAATACCAAATCTGTGAGGGAGGGCGATGAAAATAAAACAAAATTTTCAGACAAGGGATTTTTTTCCATTTACATTGATACAAATACAGTGAGTATTCAAGCTACATGTAGAGTAACTGTTTCATAATTAATCTTTCCTGTCGGTTATAAAGAAAATCCAATTGAGCATCCAAGATATAATCCATTATATGCCTTAAACATTTTGTATTTGTACAGATTGCAGTATTTTAGTTGCAAAAAGTTAAGTAACACACAAAAGAATAAAATTGAAAATAGGGGTTTGTTTGATATTTTTAAAATGACAATTTCTCCTAACCAATGCACACTGGTGACATTAAACATTAGTAAGGATCAACTTTGGACAGCCTAAATTGATATAATTTCTTCTTCAATTCAGCCCCATTTTAATTAAAGTTAAATTGCCCAAAAAAGGGGTAAAAAGTTGGGGGCAAAAATAACACTGGATTCAATGATACAACTTTCAGCTGATGTTTTTGTTAGTTAACAATTTTTTGAGGGGAGGGGTGGGAGGGGAAGGTGGTGAAATGAGAAATTCCATTTCATATGAGGTTGGAAGTGGGAGGGAATCTCTTGATACTTATCTATCATATTGAACAATTTCAAACACTCTTAATTGTAGCTGTAAAGTCTAAAAATACCCTGAATCCTTAAAAATAACCCACTTAAATGGCAATCTAAAAGACAATTCCTCAGTTATAATTAGCCTTCCGAAAATTGCTTGCAGAAGATTTATGACAATTCTATTAAAAAAGATGTCGCCATGAGAACCAAAGGAGGTCAACACCTGTTCAGAGTCGGTCACCAGTGTTCAAGTGATGTAAGGTGTAAATGGATGACTCTCCGAATCTTCAACAAAATACCCAAGGGGAGACTTTCCTATGAGCATAAGGTAATTAGCCAGAATGAAGAAAATCATACAGCAGGAAGCAATTGTCATTTGATTCTTAATTTACGTACAATTTTTTTCCCCTCTCCCATCCTTCAGTGGTAATAAAATCAGAAATGAATATGGTTGCTATGACAATTTGCTTCACATGACCATCTTTGCTAAAGCTTAAGTAGTTTGTGGGTTTTTTTAATTACCATTGTACTCAATACTTTTTTAAAGGTTATGAAATAATGCATTTCTGCATAAATTATGTGAAATTCTCTTAGACAATGTAGTTTTCATTTCCCATCTACATGAGATCCCTTAACCCTGGGATAGTTATTTTTCAGCTGATTTCCCAAGAGAAAATCTCTAGCTTTTAAACAAATGTTGAACAATTGCTATATTCTAATAGCCCGACAATAAACCCCAACAATTACAAATGCAATGCCTAATAATTTATCTAAATGCTACAATTTGGAAGCTCCCGAACCAAAGAAAAATAATGGCCATAAACTATGCAGACTTAAACAATGTTACAAATATACTTTCAAAATCATAAAACTTCTGCGCCTCAAATTTCACAACACTAGCACTGTAACATCATTTGACAAACATTTGGTGAATGAACATAAAACAAACATGAAGAGAGCAAATTCCAATTCTGATTTTGGATTATGTTGTCAATAATATGCAAATCAAATGAAATCTTTTCTATCTTGATTGGAATATGAGCTGAATAACTTGTAAAATTCTGATCTAAGAACCACTAACAAGTTTTTTTTCACAAGTTTGTTATTCAACCTAAATGAGTCCAAAAGGACTCTTTAAGATAAAATACATTTTCTACACTCCCAGAGTTTTTTTTGCATTAACACCTGAGTGAATAGGTTGTTTTGGGGTTCATAACACATTATTTGGTATGAGACAGTAATGCAATGTTCTAGCTGGTATTCAGATACCTAAAACTTTAACATGTTCATATGTTACTTGAATGTGTCACACAGTAATATGGTCTCAGCAAGTCTTGTTTACCTGGTCTTATAAATTTTGGCAAAAAGATTCAAGAACTAAGTATTCCAATTTTTGTTGTAGCTTAACATGATAGTTTTTTTTTCGAGAGGGTTTACATAGGCTTTGCCAGTTACCCAATCCATTTCATTACTCAATGAAATATGTTTAAATTAATTATAGTGACTGAGTTACATATGGACAAGACCCTTAAGCATTCCACATGCAAGGATCACCATATGAATAATCACATCTTCATTGTGTAGTATATATCAGCTCTTTGCTTCTTATCACTGATCAAAGGCTTATTGAAATGAATGTCACCATTGATCAAAATTAGAATGTGCAAATAGACCATGCATGTAAAAACATATTTCATCTGCATGTATTTTTGCTTCTCATTTAGCAGATGCACAATGGTCTGGTTGAGATCAAAATTGTTATTTTAACATATATTATAGTACAGATCTGAAACTAAAGTAAAACCAGTTATTGTTTCTTTTTTTCAAAAACTGAGTGACTTGTTCAGAGAGAAAGATTGAGTGTGTGAAATCTATTTGAGCATAAAAAAGTACAAATTTTAAGTTTATCAACACAAAAATTGCATCGTATACCTTACATCACTTAAATTTATATATACTGTAAATTCCTAATTAAATATGAGGAATTAATATCTGCCTAAAATCACAATAAGCTTCTTTGCGGATTTCAAAATTGCGCCTTTATTTTTCTGACAGTTGCAAACTATAGGAAACAAATGAAAAGCTATCAAAGTGACAGCAAACCAGGTTTTCTTTCATGTGAACTGTATCCATAATTCATATCAACCCTGAATTGATAGGTTTACACTACTTACCGTATCCAGTGAAATGGAGTACCCTGTATGCAATATTTTGCCCAAAAATTACCAAGTTCAAAAGCTGGTATTTTTTCATAAATTATCAGAAATCAAAATCCTAGCAATATGCACACCTCTGATATATGTACAATTGATATGTAAAAGAACAACTTCCTATCTTGAGAACTGTAGGATGAGTTATCCGTACAATGAGGGTACCCTTTTGGCAGCCGCCCGCCCTCCATTTTCACCATTTCAAAAACCAGATTTTTCTGTTGGAAAACCCGTTTAAAATGAATAAAAATTCGGCATTTGCATTCTATATTGTTGCAATTTGTACAAAACGGAGAGATTGAGTAATTTAGTACTCATGTAAAAAAAGATCTACAGTATTCAGTTAATTTTGAAATGGAGGTTCTGTCATCAACAGATACTGGACTTAGCAGTTATAAACAATGTTTATCAAAATTTAAAATCAAATTTTCAACACTGTGTCAATTTGACAGTTCAAAATTGCTTTGGCATACCTAAACCCAGAACTCGGTTGCAGCAGCAAGAACCATTTTGTTCAGATCTGCAGCTCAGCTGGAATCCTAATTAATACCTAATTAATAAAAAAGCCTCTGCCTGCAATTGAGAAATATTGATAAACTTTGTAATTAACTGATAATAATGCAGATCTGACTAATGTGCTAACTACTGCTAATGACTGGCCATGGCTGTCCTTGGTAAATAATTATGTTCCCAGGATGAAAGGCCTTTCACCCTCACCGTGTTTCATTGTAATCCCTTCTATCTCAAATTTGTCTCTATGACAACATGATTAGGCTAATGAGGTATGCTCATTAATTGTCATCAGTGTTCTTTGGAGATCTGGCTAAAACCCGAAACCTGCATCCACACAGACAATAAAATAAACATTTAATCCGAAGCTGCATTAGGACTTTTATTAAAACAGAGAGTTACCAACATCAGCAGGTCTATATCTTAGTTAGGTCCAATCTTTAAAGAAAAAATTCATGAAAACCTGGTTTGACCTCTGAACTTAGAGAAGCTTATTTCTGATCTCTATTTTCCTTTTTCGCTAACTAATCCATAATTTTTAAGGAGAACTGAGGTACAAAGTGAGTTTGTTTAAATTGTTCAGCCTCAAAGCAAGTTACTGAAGACAAATATGACATCTACTTTTCTCAAAACCAATTTAAGTCCTTATGGAGGGTTACCTTTCAAATCTTCATCTACCAAGAATGCAAGAAATTGTAATAACTAGCTTGAGGAAAAAATAATGATAACTGCTAAAACAACAAGAGTCCCATGGACAACATAGCTCACCTGACTTGCAGTTTGTTTTGTATTTGTATCCATCTAGTTTTTCTCAAATTGAACTCTGAATAAACTCCAGTTCATTTAATTGCTTGATTTGCGAAAAAAGTTTTCTTAAATCTATCAAGCTACATGACATCAATCATTGTAATAGCATTGCTACTTTAGAGTTGACAAAGATTTCTCCTTCCCATGTTTCCTGAACTTAACACTCCACCTTTGACCACTTTAATAATTGTCACAGTTTAAACAAAATTAAATTTATGCATTACCAAAAGTTAAGTAATTTAGGAAAATATCTTCAGAAAGCAGAAACACTCAAAAATTTGTTGGTAATAGATAAATAGTCAATACTTTGATGCATTTAATATGTATATTGCTATATATTATGTCTTACATTGTGTATATATTATGTATTCTTTGTATCTGATGAGCTATTTGGCTTAAGGAATAAATAAACAAAAACTGAACCAGAATGATTCCATAGTAATATAACAAATGCAGAATAAAAGTTAGTTCTTAAAGATTTCCCCATAAACACAGCTTGAAAAATTGATTAAACACTAAATGAAAAAGTTGTAATATTACTATGACAAATTATTACTTTCTCCCATTATTTGACACTAATTTTAAATTACCTACCTCTGCAAAAGAATGTGATCCTTCATATATCAAACTTTTCATATAAGGATACTATGTGCAAAGTATAGTGAAAACTGGGTCATACAGTTTGGTAATGAAGTTGAAAATGCAAAAAGTTTCCAGATGGACAGATGCTGGACACACTTTGATCAGAAAAGTTCATTTCAGCATTGGCTCAGGTTAGCTATAAAGGTCAAATTGGCTCAGATGAGCAATATAAAGGTCAAATCAAACCTTCATGTCTTTATAAACATTCTACAATAAACAAAACTTCAAAGACTTCATCTTCACAAAAAGGCTGAATTTCAAATTTATGTTTTGAAGTCAAGATTGAATGTCAGCATGATATTTTTCAGAGAATACAAAATTCTATATTATGTATATCTTGTTGTTAACCATAAATAATATTATTGTCCTAATTTGGGTTATCAAGACACAGAATAACGAACTTTAATTGTTGTGAATACCACCAGATGTTATGATGTTTGGAAACAAAAAGGAAATTCGTCATCAAACAACGTCATATATCCAGTTGTTTTTATCAACAACCTCAGACACAATAACCATGTATTTTGTGCTAGCATCTAATTATTTATTCAGTTATTAATCCTTAAAACTGAGCATCACTAAAAGCCATTCCTTACCCACCTTTGAGAGTTTTCAAGGTTACTGACTTCACTGTGGCCATAAAAATATTAAAAATTGGGCCATATGATAGGTACAATTATGTACAGTGGCCAAAGCGCAGCACATCATAAACAACACTGAACAAGAACGACAAGAATCAAGTCAATTCTAACAAATCTTGTTCTAACCATTTCTATTATGTTCGAGACATGAGTTGCGATATGAAAAATACAAAACATCAAAGACACGTACAAGTGCAAAGTTTGATTAACATTTATATTAATTAATTTACCTGTCATTTTCATTTTAATGACAAACCAATTGCAGCAATTAATCATCAAAAGTCTAATGAAGACAACTGGTTCTTTCTGATCATTTCCTGAAAATCAACATTATCATAAGTCTCTTCAATTTCCTGTCAATCATTACATTGATATCGACAGTAATTATGAAAGTGCAATGATTCTTTCAACCTAAAACAAATTTTTCTTCTTTGTTTTCCATCAGTTCTTAACATATTTTTTTTTCAAAGAGCAAAATCAAGAAAGCATTTAACGATTAGCTAAACCATTACAACGGGGTTATCCTTGGACATTTTTTGTTCCCATGGAAACAGACATAGGGTTCATGGAAAAATGGCAAGGACATATAATTCAAAGTAGAATTCCTTAATGAGTCATCAGAAAGAGTTTGACGTTTGTAAAACCAAAAATACAGTTAGTTCTCTTTTTTAAAAGCATTAAAGCATTAATGAGCAGAAAAGCTTGCCAGGTGCTTGTGTCTTTTTCTGATGAAGCACAGAATAAACATAAGACAGATAGATGAAAACAATCATCTGTTCCGCCAAAATCTGATCCGCACCTGCACAGTTCACTAATCACTCTGTAATACAGGTGAGAGATTTTTAATTAAAGGTATTACACACCAGACATTGGGTTTGTCAGGTATGCAGTATCGTGGGGAGTTTAATCGCTCTCTCAAAGAAAATGGCAGAATTAAGAGATTCGCATTTCTGTAATCTAATTTAATTTGAATAACAAAAATAGTTGATAGTACAAAGTTTCAAGATTCCGTGCAATCAAAGTGTGTGAAAATTAAAACGTTTTAAAGCTCAAAGAAAGTCAACTTGATGGAACGCAAATTGAAGAGATTTAGTCTGTCTATTTTGTTCTAGGATTTGTCTGTATATCAAATCAGAAAATTGTTTAAATGAGATATAATAATTGAGTAACACTTTCTGGCTCCGGGTTTATTCAGGATCACATCATTGGCAAATGATGCCTAAAAACAACGCAAAAAGCAGTTTCAAAAGGAGCATAGCATGTTCTGAATGCATTTGATTTAAATGAAATGAAAATAAAACAAGTTTTCATAACACAGTAATTCTAATATTAAAAACAATGTATGATTTCAAACTGTACTTAAGTTCATAGGACATATAAAGAATGGAATCAATGGAAGTACTGAAAATACTCAATGCCTTATAAATCAATTTAACACCTGTTGTGTTGTCTATTTTTGCTTTTGCCCATATATTTTTTTGCAGGAATCTTAAGAAATAATAATTATGGTGATCATGTCCCAGCCCAGAACCAATCAGCCCTCATGCTGCCTTTGATCTTCAAAACGATGCTGCAACACACTGAATATCTATATACATACAAAAAAGTCATACTTTTGCTTTTTCAGCTGTTATTCCCTATTTTTTCAAACAAATCTATGTCATCCAACTTCCACCCAAACCAAATCTTGCTCAAAGGTTCCTGGGCTTCTTCCTTTCTACTATAAGATCTAGCAAAACATCTAGCGGACACAACAGAGATTTCCTTTAACCTTTTGGGGCCTGATTGAGCCAAAGGGAATGAAAACATACTTAAGACAAAGATCTTATACAAAGAACTACTATTACTTTGAACTCTGATTTGGAAATTTGGTTCAAAGTCAAAATTCATTGTCACTCTGTATTGTATAAGTTTCAGCAAATGTTCCAAGTGCAGAGAACATAAAAAAGCTTAGACAAATATGGAATAAACAGATGGACAGAAGGATAGATGGACAGACTATTTCTCTAAGCAGGGCCAAAATTACTCATATGGTTGTATTTATTGAAAATGCTCATAAACAGAAAGAAATGTCGTATCATCAACATGAGCCATTATGATTTTAGTTAAAAGCATGAAATGAAAAATGAAATCTAACAATAAAACAAACACACCAATGATGAGAAAGTGCCAAGGCCTGTTCATATCTTAAACAATTATCTCTCTGTCTCAATAATAACCACCACAAAAGTTATAACCTCTGTGGCATCCCTGCAAACATCTTAGACGCTGTGTCAGATGTCACACAACACAATAATAAGATCCAATCTCGGGACCAGCTTATATTCTAAAAGGTCACAAATTAAAGCCCCCCAAATCAAGGCACCAGTAGAGTTCTGTGTAAATATATTAGATTTCTGGTACAATTGCTGGAGACAGTCTCTTGGGGCTGTGGGCCAAGCACTGTCACTGCACTCACACAGCCAACCAGAATTGAATTTGCAGAGATCATGTTGAAGATTGACAAATGCAGACAAATCATTCTGGTTTTTTTCCAGCAGCCACTCCGGCACAGGGGAATAAATCAAAATAAACTACCACTGCTTTGACAACGATGTCATTTCATAATTACAGAAGCCTTCTCTGCAATCTAAAATTGCATCACGTTTTAATTTAAATGGACCTTACAAATGTCCATGGTGAGGACCTGTAGTGGAATGATGGCACAGTTTTGGTGTAGGAGGAGGATTTAGAATCAGGAGGGGCACAATTCATTCCATCAGTTCTGTTTCCCAAGAATTACAGCATTCTTGGATCAGTTTTTTAAAAGAAAGTTGGGCTTAAGATATTTTTGTTCTATCAAGATTACTAATAAATATTGAAATAATTGAAACAAGCACAAAAGTGTGTCTTGGGATGGAGCAATATGGCTGACTTCTAGGTGTATTACAAGCGTTCTGTCCCATTTGTCAACAAAAGCAAACAACATTAAGATAATTCTTGAATCTTGAATCTTAAATGCTCAGTCATTAAAATGGATGCACATTTGCTTATACAATTTTCTTTTATTTATTTACTGCTTGGAAACATAATTTTTTTCATGCATTGATAATATTGGTTAAATGCAATGACATGTTCTACCAAGGTCATTTAACTTTTAAAATTCATCTCTATATTTCTGATTCAGGCAACTGATTTAAATAGTGAATGAATTCATATGTGTATATTATGTAACTATTCAATTGCAGACAACAAAGGTTCTAAATATATATGTTCTAGTTTTAAGTTTAAAGCTGATTGCTGTATCATAAAACCTATGAAAATGAAAGCTAAAATACCTTTGACACAGAGTAGTACCGGTACATACTACGCATATAATGTATAAAATAATCCAATTTAACACATACTTAAATATTTTCTACAAATTGCAGAACAAAAACAAAAGATTATAGGTTGTTAAATTTTATCAGTGGATGCATACATATGTTCATGCACACAATTGTCTTTGTACACAAAACAGTAAATCAGTGCAAACAAAACTTTCTCGATATAATTTATACAAAATCACAGTGCTGTATTTACTTAACAGCATTGGGAGATTTACCACAACTTCAACTTTCTTGTATCACCAGATTTACAAAAGTATTTAATGTCATCCCCTATCCTGAAACACTCTGTCACAGCAAGTTTGAACTTAAAATATGCTTGAAGCCATGGAATACCAATACACAAGAACATTCTAACATATATAGAAATGATTTTTTTCCTCTCACATATGAACCATATATTTCTGAACTTGCATGAAACGTAATAATGAAAACTTGAATAGAAATACACATCTCAGAAATACAATTTTACACTTATGCAAAAGAAATTAAACCAAACTTACACTTGATTCTTACTTTAAAAAAAATTCATGGCTCGACAGGTGAGCTAATAAAGTAAATATTTTATTTTCTCAAACTGATATCAACTTAGCAAACAATAAAATGTAAGGCTTCCTCAATTTGTCTATCCTCACCTTCTATCAGGAACAAAATATTTCTGAATACTTATCTATTATCTAACTTGAGTCACACAAATATGAGATTGAAAAACTCAATGCTGTAAATAGTCACATTGTAACACTATTCTATGCAACTTTACTGAAGAAACAGAGAGAGAGAGAGAGAGAGAGAGAGAGAGAGAGAGAGAGAGAGAGAGAGAGACAGATGGATGGACAGACAGACAGACAGACAGACAGATAGACAGACAGATAGACAGACAGATTTTTTCATCCTTTAAAAATACAGGAAATCGTTTTTGGCAATTTCATAAACCTAACTATGCCAGTACAAATATTAAACATAAGACCATTCTCAAGGCTTACTCACCTGAAATGCCTCTCTTGTCTCTGCTTAATAATAAACGATGATCAACAGCTTGCCTACCATTTCTATATAAAAAAGGAAAAAATTGTATCCAAGTAAAATTGTTAGCAAATACTTATCTAATTTCATATAATTGATTTTTTTTTCACATGTATACATTAAAATATCTATTACAAATTTGTGATTTCCTGCAATGAGTTAAAAGGCCATGTAATGATGAGCTGTTACAAAGCTAATCTGGATACTTGACTTTTTACTGGCATTTACTTCTCACAAATTTGAAGTCAGAACATGGTTGAAAAATAATTTTTCATCCCTAATTATGAAAGACAAAAACTCCCTAATGAACACTATTTGCTGCACCATTTCCGCTTGTGTCTGGTTACGGTAATAAAAATAGTGTTAACTGTTGAATGCGCAGTATGCAATAATCTCCCCTTTCTTCCTTTATAATTTTCAGTACATAGATTAAATGACAATGGTCCTAAAAACAAATTATTCTTTTTTTTCTTCAAGGTAAAGATCCATCTTCAGTTCAAATACACTATCCTCTAAAAAAAAATAATAATGAATTCTTTGGAAGACTAGGTGGTATTGATATTTGGTCAAAACCATGACATGTGCATCTTCAAACTTACTAAATTTATCTCACTATCAAATCAACTTTTTGGCATAGTCAAAACTGAAAACTGGGGCTGTAGATGTCGAAGAAGGATTATAACCCCACACAAAACATGGTTTAAGGTTGTTGCACATCCTTTACCAAGCTCTGTTTCTGTGAAGTATGAACCAGAGAGGGCTAAGGGAAGAATAATTATGCTCTAGAATTTTTTTTGTAAGTAATAATATGACCTTGACCCTTGGCCTAGCAATGTCATTCAAGGTCTTTGCAAACCCTTTGACCAAAGGCATTCTGTGGGTGAAGTATGAGCCAGATTGGTCCAAGGGGAGAGAATATAATGATCCGGACAAGGATTTTTGAGATAATTCTGCTATGATCTTAACCTTAGACCTAGAAACTTGATTCTTGGTCACTGCACACCCATTACCATAAGGCACTCCTTAGGTAAAGTTTGAGCCAGACTGGGCCAAGGAAGAGAAGATACTCCCCAGACACATGATCTAAGATTGGCAGATAGACAGACGGACAGACTTACCATTATGGGTTAAATTGCCTACAAAGCGGGGACCTAATAAAGCTTCTTTTCATGCTGATTATGTTAATTTTGGTCAACTGACCTCATATGAGGGTGATGACACACTAAGTTCATGATCAATATGAGACTAATTATTCCCCTTGTTCTTTTATAAATTATGTATGGGACACAAAAATGGAAAGGGTGGACAAACAAACAGAGGGAAAGATAGATGGATGTAATCATTCCAAAAAAAACCCAACCCTTTTTAAAAAGTAATGCATATGTCTCTCTGAGACATATTTTAAAAGGAGTAAGACGATGAAGTTTAAAATAAAAACAAAACATCTTAATATTATTTAAAAGGTGGTCTATGGAGTGACCACTGTTATAAATAGTTCACAAGGTCAAATAAAAAGAGACTGCAGAGCTCACATTAATTATAAGTGATTTGATAATGTTGACTGCAGGGATCAAACCTTTTATGACGGACTGAAAGATAGCCATTGATCAGAGTTTTGCAAATTGACCTCAGGATGACCTTTAAAAGGTGTGAAAAACTGGTATGGTCCTTTTTTAAAGGAAAAAAAATATCGCTGAGAGGACAGCAATTGTTTTCGTGAGAAAGCATCGTTTAATGGTTTTATAATTATTTAGTGGATAGAGACCTGCCAGTATTGAATAGCTGAGTCTTTCAGGATAAATGAGCTCATTTACAATTCAATAGGGCCAGTTTATGCACATGATTTTGCTTTTGATGATCTTATAAATTTATTTCAATTTTAATTCATTTCATACCTATATCTTTCTTCTTTTTGCCGTCTTCATAAAAAATCTTAATTATTTAATGATACATTCATAAAACAGTTACCAAAGCTTGAAGAAGTTAAAAGTTTTTCAAAATAAACCATTAAGTCAAAATACTGCCTAATGGTTTACCAAAGGAAACCATGTCAAAATGCTAATAGTTTCACCTACAATAATAAAGATATCCAAATACATGAACTAGAAGTCTTCATCCCAACAATAACAAAGAAGTCAAAATGTTACAAGTTTATACTGAAAATTACAACTTACAGTAATTAACAGCTAGAAGTAAACTACAAATCTGTAAGTCGTATCGATGCAGGTGTCTAAATATACCTGTGACAATCTCAAGTTCGATACATTATTCTACATTGCATGACCCTATCGAGTTTTAATTCTGATGATGATCTGCAAATAACTTAAATATTCAATATTGCAATCTAAAAATACTGATATTCATTCCACATGTACATGATGATGAAATAAGTTTTATAAAAACAAATGGGATTGGATTTTTATAGACCAAATGTTCTACTCTAAGATAACAATGAAGTTTTGGCACAATATGGTGCAGCACAAGCTGCAGCTAAAAATGTTATAAAGACTGGTATACTTCCTACAAAAAAACAAATTTCAATTTTTTCCCTATCGATTTAAAATTAAAATTTCAATTTGAGTCCAGAAAATTTTGAGGAAAAAACCCTTATCTTATAAACATTTTACATTCATTAACCTGCATTACTTTCTACACAGTTTGTTTTGAACATTTTTCTTAAAACCTGTAAGATTTTAAATATATGGAAACATAATTACAAGAAGTGTTTTAATGTGTAACTGTTTTACTTTGACTGTATAATTTATTTATCAGTGCATTTGTCAAAATGCAGCTTCCACTAAATCTAATACATTGTCAAATGTCTATAATATATATGTGAATTCAAATGTGCTTAGTAAAATCGACGCCAATTTGTTGAAAAATCAATTTCTGCCAAAAGTTGTATAAGCTTATATATAATACATTTACAGTATATCATACACACTGTACATATCTATATCTGAAATACCCTTCTGTTAAAAAAGTGATGATCATGCAAGCTAGCATTTGCATTTTGCAATCAAACACATTCTTGCTAGCATTAGCCTTACCCTTATTGGAAGGTCTTGCAAATCATCCCGTGCAGTTAAAAAATCTTTCTCGATGGTGTCCACTAAAAAATTAGAAGAAAGAGAAAAAAAGTATTAACAAATTCACAAAAACGCATCAAGTTACATGGAGGCATAGCAATTATACATACATCACAACTTGCTGGGCGAAGCAATTTGCACCTAACCTCTTCTGCAATGATTATGAACAGTGCGAAGAGAAATGGTCATGCAGAGACCAAGGGAATGGGCTAAGAATTAAAATAGCAAATTGGATTGTTGATACCATAATGCTAAATGACATACAAAACAGTAACCATGGCAATGGAATAAATGTTCATTCAGCAATTAATATATCTGTCAATAAAATAATCCTCATTTGGGATTAGATGCGGTTTTACTTTACTCGAGAAAAACAAACTAATTACTGTGGATTTATGATGTTATATGTATAATGCACATCTGAATAGCTTTCCCCTTTCTCCCTAGCCATATCACAGTCTCTATTATCTACGCTGCTTCATCAATTCACATACCAAACCAAATTTTTTTTTCTATCTGATGATGAACTGGCTTTTTGATTCATGGAGATCTATAATAGTTCATGAATTCTTCATAGATATTAAGAATATTGTTTCTGCATGCATTACTTGAAATTTTTCTAAAGCAACATTAAAGTTTTTCACAAAAAAAAGGAAAAAAAATACACATAAATTATGCTTTTTTTATACAAACATACTGTATTTTATCCTAATATTTTCATTCATTTGAATCCTAACTTAATAATTTTAAAACATAATTTCAACATAAATTCTGCTAAAAAAAAATGATGTAGATGTAATGATTTCTTTTTTCACTTCCATTCAGATTAAACATGAATTTTTGCTTTTTTAAATTTACTCCAAAAGTTAACTCCTGGGATTGAAGTTCAAGGTCAATAGAGAGATCTAAATCTCTGCATGGGGATAGAGGTGTTAAAATGAAAACTGGCACCAGATTTAAGATTAAATTGCTTCATTAAGTATTCCATAAGACAGGAAAAGCATAAGACTTAGAAAGAACAAACAAATTCACAGAGGAGATTTTTTTGCCCTCTTCTTCCTTGCCACCTGTTGCATTATAGAAGTTAAATAATTTTAACTTCAATGCACGAGATTAACAAGCAGATGTCAATTAAAGTCTGATTTTAGACTTACATACAGGCATCTTGCTTCAGTTGAAGCACAATTATTCACATTGATCAAAGTAAAGTTTATTATGTCATCGTTTCACACAAATTAGTTGCGCTCTTTGTTCAAGTTTATTTGATATTTCATTAAAATTTTATGACCAGGTCTTATCCAAGAAAAAAGATGCCATTGTTAAGTTCAGATACTCATTTAATGAAGAAAAAAGGGAATATACGAATCTATAAATGAGAGAAATTTGCCAAGGCATACATGATGTTTTTATAATCAGTTGTGGTGTAGAATTTTTTTTTCATATGTTCTTTTTACACATCTGCATCACAATATTATTATAGATCTTCATAAGTATGCAATAACTGCAGTACAAAAAAAACTCCAAAAGATCATATGTGCCAGAGAAAGTACGTTGCATAACATTAAACATTAATTAAAATCAGATATTTCTACAGCCAAATAAAATTGCATGACCAAATATTTAATCTAAACAAAATTATTGCATATCTCTCAGAATAGATCAAGCTAAGCTCAAAAATGATTGAACTTTTGTTGCAATCACTGTAGGATTTTTCCATAAATATCATTGAAATTAAACAACAGTTCTAGGTTTTCCTCCTACTCCACGATCAGAATATAAGCCAATCTTAATGATATATTAAAATGCTTGTTTTGCAACATTTAACTGCATTGTTCTCCAGCAGAAAAAAGTTGAATAATTCATGTGAACTCATCAAAAGTTTTCAATTCGATTCCAAAATTTTTTTTACCCCAAATTTTATCTTACTCCAAAATAAGAATTGGACCATATCTTAGGTACTGATTAAAATGCAGACAAATCACTCATAAAATCTACCCCAAAAAACAAAGGAACCCTGTCTCGCCTCCAGTCCTCCTTTATTTTATGACCAAAATATTATTAACTATTGTTAAATACCACAGATGTATCACCATCAGTGACAAAAGCTAACATCTCTATCTGATGCATACTAATCAGGGGAAGACACCAGTTTATTTCAGACCTGGAATGTATTACTAATTGCGTTAGAATGGCACATCAGCACAAAGTGTGTTCAATATCCTAAAACAGTTTGCCCTCACCGTTTCAACCTGCTTCTGACACCAGTCCATTACAGTACAGATTCTACTGATATTTCTCTTTTCTGTCCTCGCTTTCATCAGTATTTGAAATTTTTTTAATATGGATTAAATATTCTGTAATTGATATGCAACTTGCTGGAGTATTGTGTGACTAGCTCTTTTTTTTTTTTGACTTCTTACTTAATTGCCAACCCACCATTCTGGGTCACTGCCTAAGCCCATAATTTGATTACATACTTAGTGTATGGCAAAAGTATTGATCCAAAAGAAAAAGAATTATGAATGCTGCATAAACCCACAGCTACTGATGACAAGGGGCTATATGGCTATAGCCATTATTTTTGCTTGCAACTTATACAAACTGAGAGTGAACAACTTCATTACTTCGACAACATCCAGCTTTACCTTTTAGATAAGACTGAGCTTCCTTGGGTATGAACTGTAGACCACCAGAATCTGCAATGACACAGAGCAATACGCTGTGTTAACACACTAGACCTTGATCCCAACTGTCAATGAGAATTATCAGTCATCTAATTAGTGAATCGTGCAGCTTACGAAAAAAAATTGATGATAATAATAATCATGAAACACGATGAATGTGCTGAAAAATCCTGGAGGTTCTGGGTAGGTATATAGTGCAAAGAAAAAAGCAGCAATGTCCTATTCGCTGATCTTTTGATTGGGAGACACCACGGTGCATAGAATTTCTTATTTTTATTAGGTTGGACCCTCTAGAAGTTAGTGGAAGATAAGTGTGTCTTAATTACAGCTTGCCTCCACGGATACAGCCCTCCTTATAATATTATTCATTGAATTTTTCTTGATTTGCCTCAATGTAGGATTAATTTGCATAACTGTTTGGAGGAATTGTTAATTATTCAGCATTCTGCCGGCACTCAATGATTGCAATTATTGCCATTGTCTTTGTTTTTTATTCTCAAACCGATCTGGTATTGTAACAAGGCCTGCAGATACTAAATACACCATGAATTTGCCATTTAAATGACCAATCCCAAATGCAAGATCTGCTAAATGCTCATTTTTTTTTTCAAATCCATAACTTAATTGAAAACTGCTGGAAACAAAACATTACAAAAGAACAGTAAAATTTCATCTACAAGAAATAATTCAATCTAGGAAAGTACACCACAATTAGAATCTTTCAAACCCTGCTCTCAAAAAGTACAGATATTTGCATAAATTGGAAATTAAGTATATTGCATTTGTATTTTTATACATTCATTAGGACTTTCTTCATTCATATTTAGTGCATTGGCCACAGGCAACGCATCTTTATTCAGATTCAATCAACTTTCTTCAAAATGTCAAATCAGCATCATCACATTAAAATTTAACAGCCTCAAGGGAGAAAGCAACCTTAATGAAGATAAAAAGTAGCAAATTACAATAAGCATTTAGAAATTTTCCCTTAAAAAAATAGAATAAAAGATAGATTGATGGAGAAAATATATAATGATGCAATTTGTTAACATATTACATATGAAAAAAAATTTAACCATTACAGACAATGAAGAAAAGGAAAATTTTATCAATCAATGATAAACAAGTAAAATGAGGATCCATCATATGGATTTTTTTTTGTAAAAACAAAAAAGATCATAAATACCCCTGATGTCAACTAAAAAGATTGATTTATTTCAGAAGCCAATAAGTGTCATATTACTTTCCCAAAAGAAAGTCAATTGTGTATAACGAGAAATTGTTCAATAAGTCATCAACACAGATACACCTCCACCCCCACATAATAAAAAAAAATAATGAGGTCAAAATTGGCATTAACACATTGTACAATGGGAAACTAATGTTAATATGTGCATGTGAAGCAACATTGAAAGAGCAGAAGGATGAAGAAAGGTGAGGGGCAAGCCAACAGAGTGACAATATATGTACATTTGCATTGAATACAGTATTTTTCCTGTATGGGAACCTTATACTGAAAAGCAAAACCATCCATTTTTACATGAATTTTTAAATATCTGTCAAGAGGTCATATATCCGGCCTCACAAGGATTACTGTTTGAGCTTCTAGTACAACTGATGCATTAAATAATAATAAAGCAAAATAAAAACATGTTCATTGATTGAATAAGTTCATACCCTAAGTGATCTTATTTTTTCACATGGATCAGTAAATAAACTAATTTCTTCACACTGGCATATTTATTTTTCATGAAGTTTCATCTCTTCCTTGATATACCCAACCCCCCCCCCCCCCCCCCAAAAAAAAAAAAAGAACTCAAAATATCATTGCAGGTCTTCATTCATTTGGTATCTGAATTCAACATGCAGCAAGGTGCAAAATAGAATACAGTCAGTAATAAGTTTTCTTTCCAATGTGGCAAATAAAACAGAAGACCCGTCATTAAACTCATATAACAACCAACCAATCTCTCATATTATACATCCCCATGTCTTTGTCACCATGTGTCATCAGCAACACATTTTCATTTCCCTGCATTACACCTGTTGATTTTTAAAGTTAACACTTAACAAAACAAAAAGAAATGTGAGAAAAAGTTACAAATTCTTTGTTTTCTTTCACAGAAATTTGATTTGGAGATTCTATATTCTTCTACTGGTCTGCAGTAACTTAAGCTTTGAAATCTGAAAGTGAGAGTTTTAATTAGCCCTAGCTACACGTTCTGCTGCTGATAATATACTACTATCTGCGTAATAGAGAGGCAAACCTGTCACTAATACTTTGTTAATAAACCCTGACTGCCCTTACATATACACACTTATTACCACATTCAAGAAAAATGCTGTAAAAAAATTGACACTCACGATTCTTAATTGAAATCTAATGACTTTATTAAAAGATAATCATACAAATAAACAAAAAATATCTGGTAGGTTTTGATGTGGTTTTCTCCCCATTTTGATGATTCAGATGCTGCACGGTCACATCATATTTAACATTTCTTTCATAAAAACATTTAGCTTAATCATCCCCCTCAATATGGCAATTTGGACTGCTGATTCCCCGCTCAGTACACACACAAAATGGAAAACTTCCCCATAAAGCTATGAATAAATTCACTAAAAAATCTAATTAAAAGATGGTCCTCCATTACAAAATGCTTCAAACAAAGTTCCATATGAGCTTGATCATTTCTATGCTATCAATATGACCTTGAACTATCACTGTGACCTTGTACTATCACTCACCTTGAACTGTCACATGACCTTGACTTTTCAGGTCACCAAAACATACCATATATGTCAAATTAAGTTTAAAAGATATTGGCAATAGAACGTTTTAGTTATATAACACAAAGAGATAGATACACAAGCAAACTAGACAACATTGAGATGGTGGCCAAATAATGGACAATAGGATAAAAAGAATTTCAGAGGATTTTGCTTTGAGCTTGATCAGACCTATAACTATTTCCAGCTGGCACAGAACTTCTCCTTCAATCTCATTACCCCTTACATACAGGCATTTATGCTCAATCTGAATATGATTAAGCAAATGGAAAATAATCTACAGTATTAAAATGATTATAAAGGTATTCCCTATGACCTTCACATCGTCTTGGTTGAAGGTCATTGCATGCCATTAATCAAAAAGCTTTGATAAAGTAAAGTATGAGAGTATATATATACTCTTAAACAAGAGTTTAAGAGTGGTTCTGATATGACCTTGACATTTCACCCACAAACATCATTCAACGTCACTGCAAATTCTTTGATCAAAGGCACCAGATAGGTGAATTATGAGCCAGATTGGAGCAAAGGTAGATAATTCTTATATGACCTTAACCTTTGACCTAGACACTTGATTCTAGGTCACTGCACACCCCTTACAAAAAAAGGCACTCCTTAGGTGAAGTTTGACCTAAAAATTTGGTTCTAGATCGCTGCACACCATTTACCAAAAAGCACTCCTTAGGTGAAGTTTGATAATTCTGCTATCTCTTTCACATTTGACCTTGAAAATTACTTCAAGGTCAAAACACACACCCTTTACCCAAAATCTCTGTCAATGTGAAGTATGAGCCAAATGGGACTTAGTAGACAGTATATATAATCTGAAAAAAAGATTATTACATGGTCTGATATGACCTTGACCCTTGACCCTTGAACTAGAAAAATTCATTTAAGTCATTTCAAACTCTTTGACAATAGACACTCTGTGAGTAAAGTACGAGCCAGATTGGACCAAGGGAAGAGAAGAAATGTCTTGGACAAGAATTTCATATATAATTCTCCAAATTTGGCCAAGGGTAGAGAGGATATGCTCCGAACAAGCGATCTCAGACAGACAATTGCGTGGAGAGATGGACAGACGGACGAATGGACAGACTGATCACTATAGGGTGCCC
>NC_088855.1:19470000-19485000 GCF_963853765.1 Magallana gigas
GACTGCACACCACCGCTCTGAGACAAGTTTCAAGTAAATCTACATGTCAAAGAGAAAAACGTGTTCTGCCAATGTGAAACGTTGAACAACATTTGAAATGTGTCAAGAGATATTAATTAAATCTTACAGTGCACGGTACCTAATAAACAGTAATGTACACTATCAGTGACCATATTGCACTCTCCCGAATTGACAACTGACCTTGCATGTTCTGAAAAGAGAAACAGCACACAGGTACTATCAGGACATAAAATCAAAGGCCTACTGGTCACCAATGTCTCAGTATTTTTCCTTTCTCTCTACTGACTTCAAAGGATACTTGCAAAATACAATTTTTCGATAGGTAAAAACTGACTGTTTATATCTTACCAAGACATAAGCCACAAGCCTGATTTTCATCATCAAAACACATGTACATAGGTTATATAAAAAGCTTGATATGGTTTGTCATACCCTGGTATCTTTCATAGGGTCACACAGGGGAATCACACAAGGAACTTGAACAAGCAAACAAAACTTTGAGTTTTTTGCTGGATGACCCTCAGTCTCAGTCTTATGATGTACACTATTACAACTGATAAGTCAAATAAATTGTCATACATAAAATGGCCATGACAATTTCTAGCATAACCTTTGTTAACTTGAACAAGAGCCCAACAGGCCTTAACGGTCATCTGAGTACCATAGCCCATTACACAGACCTGTCGAGAAATCTCATATATGTATTTAATTATCATTCTAGACTATAACAAATTAAAATATTGTAATGATGACCAACTCTCTGCCCGAAATCTTTCAAAAAAAAACAACTATGAAACCTGTAATTTTGGCGAAAAACCTTAAGATCATAACAGAGTGCATGACCTGATAATTAAAAGGTGCAAGACTTTAATAGGAAATAATTCCCCCATATTTTTTAACTTTCAAGATAGGTTTATGTGTATGTTTTCATAGATAAACTAAAACAAGATGGCTAGTATACATGTCTTATTTAAAACAACCTCACATCCCCCATTCCCAAGGGCCAGACAGAAACTCTCCCCCACTTAAATGGGGCAATTAAACTACAAAATAAAACCCCATTGAAATCTTTCTACTTCCTTCACACATTCCAGCTTTTCAAAATCCAGCCAATATTGCCTTGTCGCCATCTGGCATTTATCCCAAAACGATTTTATATATTCCACTTATAAGTGATTTTTTACATGTCTATTTGTTTATTTAGAAAGTTCAAAAACTGTTTTGGCTATTTTGTTTTAAATAATAAAAATACTTGCATGAATCTTTAATCATACAACCTCTTATTTTATTTATTTATTATAATTAATCACTAAGTATGAACAAGCAAGGGAAGATAACTCCATCATAAAAAAGCAAGGAAAGATAACTCTATTCACTGTTACAAACCCCACCCCACTTTCATTATCTTTCTTTTCTAAACATGTGGATTAACTCATTTCTTTCACTGAAATTCCTGAGCAGAATAAAATATTACAACAAATGTATACCCCCCTCCTAGCCATAACCCTTGCCTTACATGTAGCTGACATGATATATTATGAAAAACGATAGCATAATGTTTATTCTGAATATGCAGTCAGTTTCTATTCTATGTCAGTAGATATATACATTAACACTTTTTGACCATTTTGGCCACATCCTGCAGTAAGAACCCCTACTCTGTACATATGACTGTTTTTGGCCCTACACTAGATTCAAAATCCCTATCTTGGGGTCACAAAATTTAAAATTTTGGTAGGGGGCTTTATTTACTATTGTAATATACATTCAGTTTTTATTCAGTGTCAGCAGAAGTAAAGAAAACAATTTTTTAACATTAAATGCATTAACACGATATGACCATTTTGGCCCCACCCTAGAGTCAAAACCCCTATATCAGGGGACAGGAAATTCATAATTTTGGTAAAAGGCTTCCTGGTCTACACAATTATGAATTCGGATTCCTTACAGATGTGCGAGAGTAGAGAAGTTGATATTTAAACATGATATGCATTAACACTATATGCCATATTGGACCATCTCAAGGTCTGAACCCCACATCCAGGGGCCATGAATGGCACAATTCAGAAGAGGAGTGGAAATCATAACAATGCATTTAACTTTTTCCCCACACGTGGGAGTAAAGAAGAAGATTTTTAATACATTTTCACTATATGGCAATGTACCGGTAGGCCTAGTCCTAGGCTTTATGGACATTATAACCATGCATTTAGTTTATAACAAATATATATGGGAGTAGCGAAGAAGATTTTTTTCCAAAAATTTAATACATTTTACTATACGGCCATATTGGCCCCACTCTAAGGCCTGAACCACTGACCCAAGGACCATGAATTTCACAATTTTGGTAGAGGGCTTCATGGACATCATAACCATGCATTCAGTTTTTTCCTCACTTGTGTTGGAGTAGAGAAGATGATTTTCGAAATTTTGCATTTTTAGTATATTTGGCCCCACCTGTGGTACGTGCCCCAGGGGTGGTTAAGAGCCCTGAATTTTACAATTTCAATTTCTCTTACCATGTAGATGCTTCACATTAAAAATGGTAACAATTAGCCTTGTACTTTCAAAGAAAAATGTAAAATTGTTAACAAACAACAAAAGACAAAGCAATAGGTCACCTGAGTGCGAGGTGACCTTATGATCAAATGTAGAATATTTAGAGTATTCTATACGATCCTGTAGATACTCATTATCAGTTTGCTAACTACAACAGGATACAATTAGTACGCATTTAATCAACAATTAAAAAGTCAAGCAACAAATTTCCTGTTATTCTTTTTCTTAAACAATGTCTGTATTCTAAACTCATTAATGTTTTCATTATCAAATATACTTATATTGGGAATTGTTCTTCAAGTTGCAAACCAAAGTTAAAAAAAAGAAGTAAATTATACTTTCTCTATTCTCTAATAGCCACCATTTGGCTTTCATAAGTAAACAATAAGAAGCTAAATCCCACTTACATAATATAAGGATCACAAAGATCTTGAGATAAAAATAGACAACAATTTATTCAATTAACAAGACATTTCATCTTTTAACCCACTCTGCGGATATTAATTATTAGTGTACTAATTAACAACAGGATAAACACATATTACATACGTGTTAAAAAAATTAACATTTTTGATGTATATTTCCTGTTATTCCTTCTTTTTTTCAATTCTTGTCTCTTGAACTCATTAGCAATGAATTTAATATTTTAAGTTTTCAACAAAAATGTATGGCAAAAAACCCCAAAATAAATAGCTATCATATGATCAGGTTTTTCATTTTCACACATAGTGCTCTAGATCTAACCTGCCAGTTTTTCAAAAGATCAACTATACTGACATGTTAATTAAAAGTGTAAACACTTAACAAGCAGAGTTTGACAAAGGTCAGGTTATTTGTCAGTCTGCTCTGTCATTTTTAACATTAAGGAGATCTAATTGTCAGTCTAATGACACATTAAATCAAAACGCATTCTCATAATTATTTTCGTGTCATTCTCAGTAAATCATCGTACAGGTGAAATTTCTGCTATACTTTCAACTACATTGCCATGGTTTCATAGAAAACTTAATATTAATGCACCCTCTATCTAAAATTCATTTTTAAAGCTTGCATGTACCGGTAAGCATAAGTGGATTGGAAGCTTGAAGTCCAATACAAAATAAAGTAATATAGATTCATGAAAAAACTCTTAAATGAGTATAAAAGAGAACTTGTAATACTGACTGTCCCAAGATTTTTGTTTGCAGCATAATTTATTTGATATTCATAAATAATTCACGGTCCAAACAATGTTTATTCAATAGTATAAAAAATGGTTTCAATACACAGCTATAAAAAAAAAGTCTTTAGGGATTTTGTATTGCAAACTACATGAAAGTACAGCAAAAGTTAAAAAATTGTCCAAGGTGTCGGGAGTGCTTCAGAAAGAATTTCAACTTGTCATAAATGCTAACTTCATTAGATAAGCACATGATGACCTTATTAGACAAGCCCATAATCCATCTCATTGGACGAGCCCATAATGATCTTATTAGACAAGCTCTTTCTCATCACATTGGATGAACGTATGCTGACCTCTTTGGATTAGCCCATGATGACCTCATTAATCAAGCCCATAATGATCTTTTTGGACAAGTCCATGCTTATTACTAGCCTCATTGGACATGACAAAGATGACATCATTATACATGCCCATAATGATCTTACTGGACAAGCCAAACATGATGACCTCATTAGACAAGCCCATTATGATCTAATTAAACAAGCCCCTGATGACCTCATTAGACGATTCCATTATGGTCTCATTGGATCAGTTCAGTTCAGTTTATTTTCACTCAACACCATATAATGGTACAAGAGGTACATAAAAAGAGCAAACATATTTACATATATACAATATAGTTGTAGAGGTCAAGAAAGTAAGTGGGGTGAATAAACAGTATGATTAATTCTTTAAATAAAGAAACACAATTTTCTAAATGTAACGTAATAGACAAGCCTATGATGACTTCATTTGACAGGCCCATTATGGTCTCATTTGACAAACCTAAATGACCGCATTAGACAAGCCCATTATGATGTCATTGGACAAGCCTATGCTGATTACTGGCCTCACTGGACAAGGCAATGCTGACCTCTGTTGACAAGCCCATGATGACCTCATTAGACGAGTCCATTATGATCTCACTAGACAAGCCCATACTGACCACATTAAACACAATGGTCTCATTGGACAAGCGTATGATGACCTCATATATGCTTAACTTTCTAGACTTTTTTATGCTGACCTTTCTAGACAAGTCCATGCTGACCCCTCTAGACAATTATTTGCTGACCTCTCTAGACAAGTTTGTTTGAAACATTTTAGACATGACATTGCTGACCTTCCTAGACAAGTCTATGCTGACCTTTCTAGACAAGTCTATGCTGACCTTTCTAGACAAGTCTATGCTGAACTTTCTAGACAAGTCTATGCTGAACTTTCTAGACAAGTCTATGCTGACCTTTCTAGACAAGTCTATGCTGAACTTTCTAGACAAGTCTATGCTGACCTTTCTAGACAAGTCTATGCTGAACTTTCTAGACAAGTCTATGCTCACCTTTCTAGACAAGTCTATGCTGAACATTCTAGACAAGTCTATGCTAACCTTTCTAGACAAGTCTATGCTAACCTTTCTAGACAATTCTATGCTAACCTTTCTAAACTAGTCTTTGCTAACCACCTTTATTGACTAGTTTATAATGACCACTCTAGAAGAGTTTTAAAAAAACATTAGCCTCAGAGGACAAGTCTATATTGCCATGTCTTGGCAAGTCCATACTGTTCTCCATAGACTATCATATACATTGCTTCTATCTGTCTTTTTTGTCTCTTCTGGATTAGATCAGATATACTAAAATTCATGCAGCTTTCAGGGAGTCCATGCAAATTCAATCTACACAGCCTATCTTCACTTCTTCAAAGCACAGTCCAAACAACCAAAGGTACATTTTTACTTAAGTTTAATTATGTCAGTCACTCTTCTTTTTTTTTAAAGATCATATCTACACCTAGATGTGTAATTACTAATAACTCACCATTCATATCAGTAGATAAAAAAGTAGCTCCTTAAGTAAATATCAATGATGAAAATGTATACCACAACAAAATTACCTTATAATATGCCTGATTACTTCTTTCAGGACCAAGTTTAACGACACTTCAGAATCTGTACAATACATCAATGCAATGGATTGATGAAACCCCAGTTCCATCTAACATCAAATTATAAAATCCACCTTTTCCCCTGACTTTTTAATGACTACACCACCTAATATTTACTTTTTAAATGTAAAGGAGACACAGCTTTTTTTATAATCTTTACGGGGAAACTCGGTTCCATAAAAATTAAAAGGAACATCAAACCTTTAATTATAGACTTTAACATCTACTAATTGTTTACTCAATACCTGACCCTTCATTAATGAGGAAGCAATTTCTTTCCAACTCCAGAGGCCCCTGACAGGGGCAGAAAAATACAGATCAATAGTACTTGAAAAGAAACTAAGCTACTGAAGAAAAGAGAAGAAAAAAAAACACTGCACATAAGATTTTAATTGTATCTTCTATCAATTTTTGCTCATATTATCAGAAATATTTACAAACAGAGGACTTGATAATCGAGATAAAATTCACCTGTGTGCCCTAAATGATCGACTCTACCTATAAACACCACCTTAAAAAGTACAATTAAATATCAACAAAATCCTGCGACAAGATGTCTAGGTTTGATAATGCCTGGTAATTAGTTCTGCATTTTCCATTTCACATTTTAATTCTTCTTTATTAATCAATGTCTGAGGGGCAACTTTTTGTTACAGCAAACTTTTTTTCAGAGTCTCCTACCTTAAGTAAAGGCAACAGGACTGCATGCATATGATATCATGTTTTTCTCCTATGGGTAAACAACTATAATTCAAGATGAATGCACACATCCGTTGTTGAGGACCATCTTTATAGTTAGATATATACTGTTCTGAGGTTAATTCTATCCAAATTTTCTCTTATATAATTATTATGAATCAAAATGGGCACGATGTACATGTTTACAATTAAGTTAAAAATCTAGTCAATCCATAAAACAATTTACAATTAGCTCCAGATGTCTCCCACTGATGCTGATAAGGTCCTTGTCAATTCATGTACCGTATATGATTATTTCCTTTTCTTTATTAAATTTCTCATTACTCTGTTCTAGCTGACCCTTACAATACAATGCTGGGTATATAAAATCTACACAGCTTTTTCAACTAATAAAGAAACAGCTGTTAAGTGGACAATTCATCAATAAGCTTCTATAAAGCAGTTGGTTACAAAACTAATGCTCTTTATTGTGAAATATAGCTATGATCTGATTAGACATTAATTGAGATCAAGATAACCATATCATCATTATGTTTTCCCCACTGTCTATGCAGCCAACATAGCTCTGTTGTAGACTTTCCCTGTATTGTTCCACCTACAGGAGAAACAGGCCAAACATATGACATATACCACTAGAAGTTTGGAGTTGAGGAAGAGGTCAGTCAATCCAATTGTTTGGTCAACCAGTTTCGGTTGATGATGGTCAACAATCATGGTTCAATTCTTTTATAAGCTTGCCAGGCCTTACTCTACACAGCACTACCAATAAATGCTATTCTAAGGGAAGTAACTCCTCCAGAAGCACATTTTCAATGGATTCAATGTGGAAGCATATGCACCCAGAGAGAGTCTTAATTGTTCTTCACAGATTTTCAAGAAGAGCTGAAGATAAGACATAAGATGGAACTGGGCAGGCTTATTTGACCTCTTATCGGTTCTCAAGTGCTACATGGAGGAACGCATCAAGTGAAAATGCTTAACTTGATAAGCAAATCATATATCACAAAATGATAAAACAGTGCCTGTTCGAACCTAGGTTAATCTCGTGAAAACCTCATCAGTGGTCGAGTATGGCCACTACGATGCAATAAATCGCATACATCATCTCCTTGACATAAACAGCGGGAACCTAACCATATGTTTTACTTCACTTCCGATTAGCATTTTCAAATTCTTTATTTTTAATGTTTGGATACTTATCTCTCGGAGCATTAATTTACATTCATTTTTTTTCCAAATGTCTTCATAGCTGGCATGGGATAAAACCCTATCACTCCACAAAAGATGTTTCTTGTTATTAGTTGCACTAAATTTTAAATCAAGCTTACCTCAAAACAATACGGTCAGCACCCCCTTTTTATCAGTTAAAATTTCTATTTATACTGCATTCCCTTTCCCAAGGATTTCAACAGAAGCAATAGGATGTCAGTTGCAAGGCTGTCAATATTTTTTTTTGCTACATTTGCAATGTATGAAAATTCACAGATTAAAACCTAAAACAAAAATGTTTGCTGTAATCAATTTGGCAAATCTAAATCTTTAGTGTTAGTGAGTGGAGAGGTATCTCTTTATCAAATCCGAGCCTTACAACGAACCTCCATAAACCTTTAATCTATTCGCATTAAATTTTACTTTTTTGAAATTTTTGTTTCTAAAAAAAAACCATCGCGGCTTCTATCGGTAGGCCTGTCACATTGCCGTAATGCATTAAACATAATTATAACATTTTTGCCTCACAGTTTGTTTCGTATTTTAATTTACCTCCCTTAAATTTCCACTGATTACTAATCAGGAGAATGTCATTTAAGCCCACGTTATCTCTAACGCACTGTATCGTCTTTGTCCAGGCTCGGGTAATGAGAAAATTCTGATGAGAGAATGGCTGTTTTTTAGTAACCATTTCCAATTTTAATAGCCTTTATTATCTAGCTTAAATGAAAAATATACTTTATGAAATACTTGGCATGTACAGTTAATAATGAATAAATGTTAATGGTTGATAAAACTTGATAAGGCAAAACAGAACAGATATGCATTAGCCCAAAGTAAAAAAGGCTCACCAAGGGAATTCAAAGTAAGGTTTAAACTCATAAATTGAAAGGAATTTCTTATATCTGGTGGGGTTTTTTGTTCTAGCTAGCTTATACAAATCCAAATATTTCATCACAGTAATATATTCAAATCAGATTATCCATATGCCACTACCATGGGTATAGAAAACTAATTAAATAAGCAGATGTAGATGTCGTTTTACAGGTATGAAAAGATTTCCTGCAACAGCTGTTGACAAGATTAAGTCATCAACAAACACCTATTTAATGATATCAAAGTCGTTTTTGATTCTTCTGTATACTCTCCTTAACTTTCTTTTCTCAGGCAAATTAATTCCCAATCGACTTTGCAGCTGTGGTAAGCCCTGACCATTTCTCCATACGTAACATGAAGCAATATGAAGCTTATTATTAGTGCTGCAATAAGAATAATACAAATTAACAACATTCTCCCAAGCCTTTATATGGGCTCATATTCTCAGCTTTGAAATTCATTTTCAAACAGAGGAAAATCCTCATAACTGACCTTTTGCACTGTTGGAATTAGTCTTGATTAAAATTAATAAAATATTGTAACGTGTAATGTGAGTTCATACCACTGATATTAGTTTTCCCTAAACGTTTCCTTCGTTTCTAAATGATTGGAATAAAATCAACTCTTAAACACTGTTCATCAAATTTAATCAGACACGATGATTCTAACTGATTTATAACGTATAATTTTCTTTCAGCAATCCTTGTACAACACTTGGTCTGAAACCACCGTTTCAGACCCTGTTCTGAACCTAGTCCAATCTTATTTATTTCTGAGCCTATGCTCCTGGACTATATAATATTCTCTAATGTTTCAAATGGTCCACCCGGAGTATTTTGGGGTCCCACAAATGAAACATAAACCATACCTACTTTTATCGCTGTGTCTCTGCTCTCTGAATGAGGTCAAATGATGGAATTTTTCTACATCCAAGGGGCATAATTCTGTCAGAAATTGCTCGATTGTACCCAAAATCAAACTTGACCAAGATATTATTATGATAAACCTGTATACTAAATTTCATTTCAATATGTTCAGCCTCTGTGAAGAAAATAAACGGAAACTGTTGGTGGACCGTCTGACCGACAGACAGCAGCAAAGCAATATGCCCTTCCTTCTTCGAAGAGTGGCATAATTAAAGCTTTTGAATAATATTATTCCGATTTCAAGAATGTTTCAAACAACAGGATATTTAATTAACTGCAAGTGCAAAGTTCAAAAAAGTAATACAACATGATGTAATATGTGAGGCTGATCTAGATATGAAATGATATTTCTTTACAAATATTTCTTTCCTTCCAGCTAGCTTTTTCATAACTTTCTTGTTCAATCTTCGATTTCTTATATTGTTTCTTACATAATGAAGCAAAACACACAGACGAACACTCAATCAGTTGTGTATATATGTGGATCTTCCATATTTTGTGTTCGGCATTTTACTTTTTCTCACGTTTGTCTCTATATGCAGTTGATATCATCCATGTATCCAGTAATAAATTTTCTTGTGATGTCGCCATTGTGATGTTGTTGCAATGTTAACATTTTGATATTACATTGCAACAACATCACAATGGCTTTTTGTGCAATACTGTTGAAATGACATTGATAGGTTCTTTTACACCTAAAAGATAATCAATAGTAAAGGATTTATTAACATAAAAGAAATTAAAACAATTGATAAAATGAATTTTCCTGATATGTGATGTATCATGGTAGATGATTTTTATCCAATTAGCTGTGAGTTTTCTATCTGGTTTGGCCACGATATAGGAAAGAAACAGGAAGTTGGATAGAAAGTCATATCCAAAAATCATTGAAGAAATTTTTTATCACAATGTACTGACACTAAAACTTGATTATAGGGAAGTCTTAGGGACCAGCAAATGTACTTATATTATATCTGTATAATGATTTTTTAAAATAGGTAAGTACTAATTTGCAATTCATACGTTTTTGTCTCTATGACAACAAGGTATGACTTCAAAGTTGTTTTCTTCAATTCAATTTTATCCCAGCAAAATGCTTAATTGTTTGTTGTTGTTTATTTCAATAGTCATACATTTTGAATTGTTTTTGTTTGTCATCATTTCTAATAATTAGAAACATATAAAAACGAATTAGGATTATTTCTTTAATTTCCTTTCCTTCTCATTAAGCTCAGTAGGAGAAAAATCTATTGATGGGGGAATATTTCATTAATGTACACAGCAAAACAAGTGTTGCCTCTAATGACTTATTCATATCTCATACTCAAACTAGCAATTTATTGAGATTAATATTAGAGCCATAGCAAAAATAATCAATAAATTAAATCATTTAGATTATTTCTGTTCTTCATGGTTTTTTGTTCTTGGTTTTTTTATTATTTTTGTTTCTTTTGTCTTTAGCTATGGTTGCTATAGATCTATGGCTGATTAAATCTGTATAATTTTCCCTCTTATTAATGCCATGGGCAGGTCACTATTTGGGGTCAAGTGGTCACGAAGTTTATTGTCCTTTGCAAATGAAGACCTGTTAAGACATAAATACAATATTGATCATCAGCCAAAAAGTAATTTAGAAAATGGTCTCCATTTTGTTGAGGAATTAAGATTTCTGCCCCTTTCTCTGAGTTCACACTACTATAATCTTACAGATGATGGTTTTGTTTGTTTGTTTTTTTAACAACAGGTCACAAAAGATTAAAATGCAAGATTTTAAGGGTGATTAAAAAGAAATGAAGAGGTCAAATTACAAAGTACAAATTTGTTTCAGTTTTATCTTGATAACAAAGACAGAAACCATTGTTAATGAAGGAGGCAAATCCATTATGGATTTCTAGGAACAAACTCTAATTAGTGCAGTCTTATTCTTTTCATCTTCTCCATGACTGTAGTTTAACAAAGCAACTTAATGAGATTGCACTTTCTTAATTCTTTCTGTGGAATATAACCACTTGATATCTCTCTTTGACAGGCACACAGGACAGACTCTGCCATCAATAGCAAACCCAGAAGGGAAAATAATATAACATAAAAATTTCCTTAAAATCAATTGAAAACCGGGTTCAGTCATGACCAGGAATTCTAGTATGTAATGTGATTTTATTATGTTGCTTTTCTGTCCAAATATCTGCTACTGTTGCTTCAATCTTTTAATTGCTATAATCATGATTCATTTGATAATTACTTCTCAAATTCAAAGAAAGGAGTATTTTTCCTGTAAATGGAGAAGTCTTGTTTTCAAAGGAAAAGTACAATGTTATAGATAAATTTCTGTATTAATTTTTTTTCTTAAATCTCCAGACGAAGTCCATTTTTGGCATACTTAGAATTTTCCAGATTACAGGACTTGACCTTATAAAAAAGAATGCTGTAATAGAACGGACTAACATGTGTTGGACTTGAGAATGACAGGAAAAAATATTCAATTTTGGGGGGAAAATCAACTTTTAAAATTTTACCACTAATTATGAAAACAAAAGTCCCTGTAGGGTTCGAACTCGGGACCTGCAGGTCCGTAGATTGAGGCTTCACCCATTTCACCACAGAGATACACACCATTTTGGTAATATAAACTGTTTCATAATGGGTTAAAATCGCCTTGAAGTGACGTTCTGTCATGAAAAGTAGAAGTCAGTCAAGAGGTGTCGAGTTAAATACTTTTACTTCAAACTTTCTCAAGTTGGAATTAGAGGATGAAATATCAATATGAATGAAAGTACATCATATCTTAAAATCAATCTCAACTTCTCTGGCCTTTCTGGCAGAGCTCAGAAAAATTAACACCTCAACATCCAAGACAATCCCCCTTATTATAAAACTTGATCTATAAAATACAACATATTTCTTTCTGTATCCCTAATACTTAATGATGGGAAGCAACATCATTTTATAAAACTCTAACTGCTAATACGTTAATACATTCGAAGTGTTTCTCGAATTCTGCCAGAAAAGTCCAAGAAGTTGCGATTGATCTTAAAATATATTCACTTCTTGGAATTTTCCCAATTTATAATATTTGGGCATAAAATGCTTATTAAAACAAGAGATGTTTGTAAAACACTTATGCCCCCCTCCCTTGGAAACATCTGCGAAGAAAATGAACAGAAACTGCAAATAATTGATATTTTTCTAAGTCCAAAGTACATAACTCTGTCAAAAAATGCTTGATCGTACCCAAAAACTAAACTTGACCTAGATATCATTATGATAAACCTGTATACTAAATTTCATTTCAATATGTGCAACCTTTGCGAAGTTAATGAACAAAAACTGCAAATAATTGGAATTTTTTTTAGTCCAAGGGGCAAAACTCTGTCGGAAATTGCTCGATCGTACACAAAATCCCACTTGACTTAGATATTATTTTGATAAATCTGTATACTAAATTTCATTTCAAAATGTGCATCCTCTGCAAAGTTAATGAACCGAAACTGCAAATAATTGGAATTTTTTCAACGTCCGAGGGGCAAAACTCTGTCAAAAATTGCTTGATCGTACCCAAAATCAAACTTGACCTAGATATTATTATGATAAACATGTATACCAAATTTTGTTTCAAAATGTGCATCCTCTGCGAAGAAAATGAACAGAAACTGCTAATAATTGGAATTTTTCTACGCCCAAGGGGCATAACTCTGTCGAAAATTGCTTGATCGTACCCAAATTTGATTTTGACCAAGATATTATTTTGATAAACCTGTATACTAAATGTCATATCAATATATGCATTCTCTGCAAAGAAAATGAACCGAAACTGCAAATAATTGGAATTTTTTCTGCGTCCAAGGGGCCTAACTCTGTCGAAAATTGCTTGATCGTACCCAAAATCAAACTTGATCTAGATATTATTATGGTAAACCTGTATACCAAATTTCATTTCAATATTTCATTGCAATATGCCCTCCCTTCTTCGAAGAGAGGGATAAAAAAGAAATAGTCTTGAAGTCATAACAAATATGCTATATAAAGTTAGACAACAAGATTGTAAAAGTAAAATTTGGTTTACTAATGCATAAGAAAGTACACCCCAAAATGAAATTGTCTAATTCCTCAATAAATTCTTGTTTAAATGCCTCACTGAAATTGCAAGTAACAATGTGTGATTCAAATCCAAATGCATGGGATCTGCTTCAACTCCCAATTGACATCTCTATTAGAGGCCTTGTGACTGCAAGTAACAATGTGGGATTCAAATCCCAGATTATGGTATCTATCTCCTTTGCTCATCTAAGATCTGGTTACTGCACATTACAGTAAAGGAATAAAATCCTAGGATTAAAACTGCACATTACAATAAAGGATTATAATCCTAGGTTCATGGGATTTATTTCCTCAACTTCCAAATCTTTACTTAAGATGGACACCTATCGATATTACCGTGGATAAAAGTACATTATACATGTAATCAAAATACTTTCACCGTTTTAAAATTTCAAAATTTTATAAAATTTGTCCAAAAAATGTTTTGAAATTTTTTTATAAGTCCAGCAGGATTTGAACTCATGATTTACAGATTCGTAGTTTATGCTCTAACCCATTACGCTATATTGTTTGGTAACAATATTGGGAAAGAAAAGGTTTATAAAAAATTATGATTGTTTTTATTGTTTATTTTGATCGAAAGTACATCACAATATGGAGGTGGCCCATACCACATTAAGGCCAGATGTGACTGCACGTGACAATGTTATGTTGGATTAAAAACTAAGACTTATAGGATCTACCACCTTTATTTGCAACTCCAACATCTCCAATGTACCAGACTTGCTCTGACTTTTCACAATTTAAAATTTTGGTGTATATAGTGCTTAATTAATTGAAATCTTCATTTGTTTTCATTGTTTTCAAAAATCTTGTACCTAAACTATGAACACAAGCCAATTCAACTTATAAGCTAGCGTTTCAAAACATTAATAAAAATATTGAAAATTTTCTGGTAAATTGTCCAAATGACTCATAAACCTGTGCATAGATATTTCATAAGACAATTAAATCATCAATATCCTCCAAGAGTAGCATTTAATTGACAATTAAATTTGAATCTCTCTCTCTCTCTCTCTCTCTCCAGATTATTCCAAGAACTGCAACTCTTACTAAACCATATGTCATACATGTATTTTGGCATTGTGAACACAAGCACTTATGGGGTTACATGTATATTCCTTTCACTTAAATCTCTATAATTTATGGGCCCTTATCAACCTCTACAATATATAGTTTTCTCTTTTTCATTTTCATGTTTAATACAATTTTTTTTTCACACCCCCGTGTCTTTCAAAATCCAGTTTATTATATATATTAACATATTGCAGAGGTATAACTAAACCTTTCAGAGACAAAACTTAATGGCTTGAATCTAAATCTCCTTTTTGGGATGTATTTCTTAACAAAAACTAGTAAACTAAGAGAGAAAACAAACTACCAAATCTAATTTATTTGTTTTTACATAAATTTCCTCAACAAAAGTAAATACTTAGTTACCTCAATCATGACGTCAAATATTTTTTT